>NC_057802.1:267587939-267603505 GCF_018294505.1 Triticum aestivum
CTCTCCGGCGCCGGCAGCCCCCTCCTCCTCCTCCCTCTCCGCCGGTGGACCCCCCTCCTCCTCCCTCCTCCCTCTCCTGCTCTGTCACAGCCTGATTTTTGGCCCTTTCTTTTTCTTTTGTTCCTCTGAGATTTTGACTTGAGTTTTCTTTTCCGTGGCTATGTGGTCTGGAAACTGAAGAAGATGACCTATTATTTCTTTCCAGAGTGGCTTGTCATCCTCAAACTCTTCCCAAGACCTTTCCATTTTCATCCTAGCCCAACCCCAATATTCTTTTGCTATGGAATATTCCTCTTTCTATTAAAGGAATAATCCTTTTTGCCCTAGGTTGTGAAGCAACCTATATTTCCATCACTCCTAAAATTCCCAAATAATTCTCATAAATTTTTTGGGTCATATCTTCCTCAAATATGGCAAAATATTTCATTTGCCATGTTCCTCATCATGCTCAATTAATTAGTTTCCTATTCTGTCCTGAATGGCAGATTGTGAAGCAAGTGCCATTTACCTTTGCCCATTTGCTGTCAAACTTTTTGGACACATTTTCCTGTCCAAATAATTGCCCTGTGCCAAAATTCAACTTCAGTTTCCTAGCCAAGCTTCCTCAGTGATTTTTCAAAGTTCCTGTCTCAGGGAAGCCTTTGTGAAGGAAGTACTAGCTAGGGTTATCCAAATGAGTTGAAATTATGCACACTCCTTCATGTGCTCATATAATTTCCCTCCTCCAATTTTCAGCTCATGCCAATCATTTATGTGAGCACATATTCAAATCTTTGGTTCTATTCAAATTTTCAGGTTGTGAAGCAAGTATATTTTATCTTGCTCAATTATGGCTGAAAAGTTTCCAGGACCTTATCCTACCCATATAACCTATCTCTACCAAATTTGGGCATATTTTATCTAGCCATTTTTCCTCTGGATTTTCTCAAGTTTCTGTTCAGAGAGGACCATTATGAAGGAAGTACCACTTTGGCTTGACCAAACGGTATGAGATTTTTATGGCACTCTCATATGTCCAAATCATCTAGCTTGGCATAATTTCAGCTCAAATGGACACTCTATGTGAGTGCTTCATCATGATCTTTATACTGGACCAGTTTATGCAGTTGTTAAGCAACTGTATTAATCTGTCGGATTTACGGTTCCGGCAAAACCCTTGAGGTTCGAACACTGGGGTGTGCACGAAGATATCTCCTCTCCCACGCTCTCACACTCCACGATCTCATGGACTAGCTCTCCGAACCCAAAGAACATGAGGACACAAGATTTATACTGGTTCGGGCCACCGTTGTGGTGTAATACCCTACTCTAGTGTGGTGGTGGTGGATTGCCTCTTGGGCTGAGGATGAACAGTACAAGGGAAGAACAGCCTCCTGAGGAGAGGTGTTCTTGTGCTTGGTGAGCTGGTGTGTGGGTGAGGATCACTCAGGATGAGTTCTGGTGGGTGAGGATCCGATCCCCTCCTACTGTGGTGACTAGTCCTATTTATAGATGCCCTAGTCCTCTTCCCAAATATTGAGCGGGAAGGGATGCCACAACGGCCAATTTGAAAGGGGACAACTAGTACAAGCTATCCTGACAAAAGTAGTCTTCGCCTGCCAAAGGCTCTGGTGGTGACGCCGTCTTGGGCTCCACGATGACCTTCGTCTTGCCGTCCTACTGGTCTTGGTCTCGTTGCACCGATATGGAAACTTTTGCTTGACGCCTCGGTACTCCTCGCCTGCGCTTGCCTCCTTAGCACCAAAGAGGAAACAAGGACACTATGCGTGCTGGCGCCTGCCTGGTCTCGATCGTCATGGCTTGCGTCATTGGAACCTCACGAGGTTTGCCTGGCCTTGATCTCTCCGCCCCTCGCGAGCCAGCCTGGTGAGGCCGCTCCCGAGGAGGTCTTGTCTCGTCCGCCTCGTGAGGCTTGGCCCCTTGCGAGGGTCTTGAGTGCTTGCTGGTGGAGATGGGCCGTACTGGCCCGCTTGTGGAGTCACGCCGTGGGCCGTAGGCAGGCAAGTCTGGGGACCCCCGTTCCCAGAACACCGACAGTAGCCCCCGGGCCCAAGGCGCGCTCGGACTTGGCTTCGAGGCGAAGCCAAAGGGTAAGTGCGGAGCGCCATGGGCCCCAACAGCCTACGGCCTTGGTCGACGCGTGGCGGTTGATTGGACGTGGGCGTCTCCGCTTCCCCATGCTGCGTTGGCAACTGCTCGACTGTCAAAAGGCTGGCGTAGATAGCGCTTGCCTTCATTGCTTACTTTCGCCTTGCTCCAGATCCCCTTTCTCGCTACCTGCTTCTGAAATCTCCAGATCTGCTCCCATCCCCTTCCGCATCGGCGACCAATGGCGCCCCGGAAGGTCAAGCCCGCCTCGTCGCCGGCTTGGTACGAACCATCTCTTGATGCACCCAACGTCTCGGAGAAGAGACTCGCCACCACGCGCTTGCTGACGGCGGGGAAAGCAACGAGAGGGGGAAGACTAAGCTCCCGGCCGGCTCTGACGTGCCAGAGCCTGAGGGAAGCACCTTTTCCTCTTCTTCATGAGTAGCATCGTCACGGGGCTGGTTCCCCCCTTCTCTAACTTCTTCTATGAGGTCATCGGCCACTACGGGCTGCAGGTGCTGCATCTTCATCCCAACTCTATCCTTCTATTGTCGATCTTCGCCTTCTACTGCGAGGCGTATCTCGGTGTGATGCCGTCCGTGGCTCTGCTGCGCCATTTCTTCTTCCTCCGCATCAACAAGGGTCATACCTCTGGGTGTGCCAACTTCATCGCGGCCGGCAAGGCCAACTCGATCTCGAATACTGGGAAGAAGGCCGATGGTTTCAGGAGCAAGTGGGTCATGATGGACACTAAGTGCGTCCACCCACGCTTGGTGCTGCCAACGGAGATGCCCCAGCCCAACAAGGGGTGGTCTTGCACGAAGCTCACAAATGAGCGGGCGACGTTGGTGCTGGAGGAGACGAAGGCCGACCTGAAGCTGGGCAACGCGAAGGCGGCAAAGGTGACAGGGGCCATGCTCCTGAGGGAATTCCTGATGCTGCGCGTGGCCCCGCTTCAGGCGCGTACGCGCCCCTTGTGGAGGCTTGGGGACGAAGAGGACAGGGTTCGGCTGAGCCCAGAAGCCTTGCCTGACGGTGAGCTGGCTGCGGCGATCCGCCTCCTGGTCAGGGACGAACAGGAGTACCCACCGAGCGTCTTCGTTCCCTTGTTCTGCCGCAAGGACGGGGAACAGGTCGTGGCCGCCAGGCTGACCTTTGACGGGCGCGTGCTGGTGCCGCCGGCGCCCACCGGGGCCCCTGTGGCCCTGATGCCGCTGGAGCTGTCTTCTGGGGAGTCCTGCGGGGAGGAAGAGGGGGAGGAAAAGGACTCGGAGGTGACCCCTGAAGGGATGGGGGAGACCTCCCCCTTGAGCAAGGCCGACATCCTCCGCACCCTGCCAGATAACGACGAGGCCAGTGCCTGCTAGGAGAAGGGGGAGCCGCCCGCGGTCCCGATGAGGGGCAGGTCGGCGTTGATCTCCCGAGATGCTGCTCCTACTTTGACGCTGCTTGGGGCTGCCTCCGGCCCCTCCGCTGCCCCGTCTTCTGCTCCTGGAGCCCGCGCGCCCGCGCCTCAAGCTTCGAGGCTCTTAGGCTTCAAGCTTAGCAAGCGGAGGGTGGACTACGCTGCGGTGGACTAGTAAGTACCCGTGCTCTGCCTTGCTCTTGCTTATGCTGCTGCCTCTTGATATTCATCGTTAGTTGGTTAGGCCGCTGCCTGCGGCAAAGAAGAGGAAGGTGGATGAAGCGACCCCGCCCGGGGCTGAACCATTCAGCAGCCGCACCCCCCCCCCTCCGCGAAGAATGGAAGCGACGGCACTCGCACTTCCCAGGCCCGTTCGCCCTCGCGAGGCCTAGAGGAGCATCCTCGTGAGGAGTCAGCCCCCGCGGCCCCACTGGCTCCGGAGGCGTTGGTGTCCGGCCCAGCCGCTGGGGTCACCAAAGCTGAGGAGCCCCCGGTCTCCCAGGCCCTGATGATGACGTCGTCTCCTCCTCTTGCTGTGCCACTGCTTCTAGGTCCTTCTGCCTCCCCTGATGTCTTGGAGCATGCTCTTCTTGAGATGACCCGGTTGCGAGAGGATCTTCAAGGCCCTGATCGCCACCTGGCGGCCGGTCGCGTGGCGCTAGTCTCCGGCTAGCTTTACTCTGACGCGTCCGTTCGAGCGACACTGAGCCAGGCCGCGCCGACCTCCGAGAAGGAGAGGCAGGCCGCCGCCCAAGCCGCGGCTGCTCGCGAAGCTGCACTGAAGGATGCCGAGATCGCCTAGGATCGCTGCAGGGCGCTGGAGGCCGATCTGAAGAATTTGCACGATCTGCGCGCAGAAGAAGCTTGTGGCCGGCAGACGAAGGAGGAGAAGATGAAGGCCCGGGAGGACGCCATCAAGGATTGCGACGCTAAGCTGGGAGAGTTGGCGAAGGCGCAGGCCGCGGAACGCAGCCGGCTCGAGGAGCTCGAGCAGAAGGTGGAGGCAGAGAAGGCCGATCTTGGCGCCAAGGCGAAGGTCCTGACCGAGGACCGCGCGGCCTTTGTGCTCCACGAGAAAAGGTCCCGTGCGGCGCTGAAGGCACTCTATGAGAAGGGCTTGGAGGGTCCGCTGACCACCGGCGAGGATGGTCCCGCCCAGTTGCTTCCCTACTTCGTTGACGCGCTCGAGGAGGTCGTGAGCGGCATTGGTCCCATCGTAGAGGAAGAAGCCCGCGTTCTTTCCTCAGCCACGCTGACGCGTGTCTTCAGCCACCTCCATCTTCCCAATCCCGCTGCCCGCCTTGACGAGCTGCTGGAGCCTGTGGACGACGAGCGTTCTACGGCCGCTGCCGCAGCCGTGAAGGGCCAGGTGGAGGCCCTGCTGAAGAGGTTCCGCGCCTTCGCTCTTGCGCCTTCGACCGGTGGTGCTACCGATCCTGCGGCTCCGGCTGGTGGCACACGCGAGGTTGATGCCACCAAGGAAGGAACATCCCTTGCGGGCATCGGCGGTACCCAGGGATGATTCGCTTGCAGCTGATTTCCTGTTTTACTCCTGCAACATGCATCATGCCTCGTGGAGGCGTTTAATCTTGTGTTTGATATTTGGGAGAACAATATGTCTTGTAATATTTTCTTTGAGATTTTGCGATTTTCTTCCTATTCGCTTTACGTTCTACATTGGCAGAGCCAGGCCCCGCGCATACCTCAGCCGTCGCTGGATCGTCCGGAGACCAGGAAGAGACCAAGGGGTGAGGGGCTACGTGACCAGTTAGGCTCCTGAGTCGCGATGCTCAGGAGTCCCCCTTGACACGCAAACAGCTTATAGGAAGGGGATGCAGGAGTAGGTTTAGTGTTCTAAGTCGGCAGGGCCCGGCCCCACGCATACCTCAACCGCCGTTGGGCCGACCGGAGACCAGGACGAAACCAAGGAGTGAGGGCTATGTGACCAGTTAGGCTCCTGAATCGCGATGCTCAGGAGTCCCCCTTGACGTGCAAACAACCTTCATACCTTTGCCCTGGCCAAGGCTTGGCTCGGGAAGGGCACGCGACGACCAGGTCTGGGGAACATGGTTGGGTGGCGTACGCTTGGGCGTGACCCGAGCGTAGCCCCCGTGCCCAGCCCCCTCATGCGACTCTCCCAAGGGGAGGTGTTGCGGTGAGGCCGGACACTGAGCTCAAGGGCTCCCTGAAGTTGATATAGTTGTTTATCACCAGCGCGGAGCATAGCGCTTCCGCACTTGCACGGGCATAGCCGCTCCTCGGCAGTGTCGATGGCCAGCGTGGAGCATGGTGCTTCCACTGGTACGTGGGAGGGGACTCCCTACTGCGGAGAGCCCCCGGGGCGTGTACAGCCCCGCCCTGACACGTGGCTTGCACGACAGGGCTAGACGAGGTGTGTCTGGGCACTCATGAGCCAGCGCGGGACTCACGAGGCCCTACCTCAAGGCGGGTTGCGCCTGGTCTTGATTCTTGTTTGCTGCGGTGGTCCTGCGAGGTGGTTAGACAACCTGCGCCGAACGAATCTCTAGAGGTTATCACGTGAGAAGGCCAAGCATCAATGGCCCCAGGAGGTGACGTGAACGAGACCGGCCCGCCAGACAGAGCTCAGCCGTTGGATTTATCGACGCTGCAGGGACGGGCCCGAGCATAGACGCCGTGCCTAACCTTTCTCACGCGAAGGGTCCTGAAGAAAGACGATCGGCGCGCGGCTCCCGTGGTAGGTGACAATCAAGCAGGTGATAGTCATGGATAGATTAAGCATGGAAAGCAAACTGGCTCAATTAAACGCAGGGGAGATACATGCCACTGGGTCAGACTCGAGCGGCTTGGGGATGATGCAGCCCATGGGGCGCCCCCAGCATGGTAAGCTAAAGATGTAAAGAGATACATGCCACAGGGACGGACCCACGCGGCTTGGGAATGATGCAGCCCGAGGGGCACTCCCAGCTAAAAGAACTTGAAAGATGTCACCTGGTTCCGTCGTGGAAGGGGTGTTGGGGCAGCTGAAGATGCGTGGTGCAGGGGTTGCTCCTCACGAGCCACGGGGATCCTGGGCCTCAGGAGGCCCTGGAGGTCCAGGTGGTTCCTTGAGGACCGTCTCCATCTCCGCCAGGACTGCGTGGTGCCTGGCCTCCTGAGCCGCCAAGATGCTCCGCAGGCCATGCTGGAAGGCGGACGCCACACTCGGCAGGCCAAAGGGCATGCGAACGTAGCTTTGAGGTGGGCCCTCGCAGCGTCCCACGCGTGAAGGCCAGAAGGGCTCCTTAGATGCGGCCCTGTTGAGCCCTGGGACGTCGATGCAAACGAGCAGCCCGGCATCCTCACCTGGATGGGGAGCTGCGCCTGGTGAGCGGCGTCCATCGTGCATGGCCCTTGCATCCTGCAGTTCCTGAGTGGTCTTGGTAATGAACTCCTGAGCACTGGGCGCTCCTCGTCCGGTGTCCTCCTGAGGGAAACGTGCTATAAAGCACGCTTCCAGGTGGTGCCCGAGTGCCTCCCTCATGATGTTGGCAAGGTCTGAGGCCCTCCAGAAGAGAGCCCCAGAGCCCTGCCCGAGGAGGGCGCCGGGCGCGCCTTCCTATGCGAGGGAGGGAGGCACCCCAGGCGCGGGCGCTGATCCTGACGAGGTACCACTTGCGGCGCCGCTCTCCTGAGGCCCTGTGCGAAGCAGCTGCTTCTTCTTCTTGGGGATGGCCTCAGGAGGGTACTGAGCAGCATTGTTGTCGGGGTCTTTGATTGCCGCTGCTTGGAAGGCGCGCTCGAGGGAGCAGACCGCATCTCTTTCTTCGCAGGGAACTGTGATGATCCCGCCGCTTCCTGGCATCTTGAGGACATTGTAGCCGTGGTGCGTCACTGCCATGAACTTGGCCAGGGCCGGGTATCCGAGGATGGCATTGTACGACAGACGGATGTGAGCGATGTCAAAGTCGATGAGCTCGGTGCGGTAGTTGTTGCGTTCTCCGAAGGTGACGGGAAGGCAGACCTGCCCTAACGGCATGGTGGAGCCGTCAGTCACTCCTGAGAACGGCTTGGTAGGCTGAAGCTAATCATATGGCACTTGAAGGCTGTCGAACGTCTCGATGGACAGGACGTTGAGCCCTGTGCCGCCATCGATGAGGGTCTTGGTGACTTGTACGTTGCTGATGACGGGTGAACAAAGCATCGGGAGAGCGCGAGCGGTTGCCGCGCACTTGAGCTGATCTGCCGAACTGAAGGTGATGGCGCACTTGGACCACCTGAGCGGGCACGTGGCCTTGAGCCTAGGGAGGACTGCATTCACCTCGCGAGCAAACTGCTTGAAGATGCGTTGAGAGGCTGGGGCTTGAGCTCCGCCCAAGATGCAGGCGATCGCGCGCGGCTCTTGGAAGCCCCCAGCCCCTCGTCCTGATGGTGGTCGTCGTTCCTTCTTGGTGGTGGAGGCAGCGGAGGAAGACCGACGTTGCCCTGAGGGCGGTCCTCGCGAGGCTGATCCCTCCAGGCGCCCTCGCAAGGTTGGTCCTGCCAACGGTCCTCACGAGGCCGGTCGCGCCACTCCTGGCGTGGGCCACGGTCATCCCAGCGTCCTCCGCCGCGTCCTCCTCCTCGGCCGTAGCTCCGGTCATTGCGCTCGGGGCGTTGACCGAAGCGTCCGTCGTGAATGGCCCTGAGCTCTTGACAGTCGTTGGAGTTGTGGCTGTGCACGTTGTGGAAGGTGCAGAACGGTCGACTGCTATTGGATGACTCAGGCTGGTCCCTGCCGCGCTTCGTGTCCGGCTCCGCCGCGAGCACGACGACTCCCTTGCGCTTCACGTCCTTGGCCTTGGCTTTCTTCTCCTCCGGGTCGGCAGCCGGGAGCTCGAGGAGGGAAAGGCGTCCCTCCTCAGCTCTTGCGCACTGGGTCGCCAGGTTGAACAGCTCCAGAGACGTGCACAGCTCCTCGTGGATGGCGAGCTCCTCCTTCATCTTGACGTCGCGGATGCCATCAGAGAACACCGAGATGATGGCCTCGTCCGTCACCTTGGGGATCTTGAGGTGAACGTTGTTGAAGCGTTGGATGTACTTCTGGAGGGTCTCTCTTGGTTGCTGCTTGATGCGGCGTAGATCACCCGCGGCCAGGGGCGGTCGCGAGTGCCCTGGAAGTTGGCGACGAAGCGGTCACGCATCTCGTCCCAGGAGGAGATCGAGCCCAGAGGCAGGTTCAGGAGCCACGAACGAGCGCCGTCCTTGAGCGCCATGGGGAACCAGTTCGCCATGACTTTCTCATCACCGTTAGCCGCCTTGATGCTCAGCTCGTAGAGCTGCAGCAACTCTGCGGGGTCGGGGGTGCCGTCATAGCGAGGAGGCAGATCCGGCTTGAACTTGCCCGGCCAGGCGACGCTACGCAGCTCGGGGGTGAAGGCGCGGCAGCCTGCCGTGGTCATCAGGGCCCGCCGTGGAGGTGGAGCTTGATCTTGGTGCCTGCGCGCCGCCACGGCAAGTGGTGCAAGGCCCTGCCGCGGCAAGCGATCCTGACGTGGCGGTGCGCGGAGCGGTGGAGCGTTCTCTTGCGGCCGAGGGACTTCTTGACAGCTTCTTTCTTCACGCGCGTGCCTGGCGCGGCGGGTCGCGTTGCGGGGCCGCGCGCCTTGGCGCCAGGGCGCCATCTTGGTGCAGAGGTGGTGGAGGCGCTCCATGAGCCACGTCACGTGTAGCTGGTGGAGGGCGAGGCAGTGAGAGGGACGGTGCAGGGGAGCCCCCCGCGGCGCTGACGAGCTCGGCGATGCGGTCCAGCCAGTCCTCATAGAGGTCGTTGACGGGGCGGTAGTGCAGGAGCTTGCGTGCCATGAGCAACGCGGCCTGCGCGTCCGTGGGAGCGCGACGAGCGTGGGACGATGAACTGGCTGGGGTCAGCGACGGAGTGGCGGTGCGACCGTGCCGCCGCACCGAGGGGTGCAGCGAGGATGCTTGCTGCTCGTTCCCCGCCGGGCTGGTGGCGGCGTTGGCAGTAGGCGACGGAGAACGATGGGGAGGCCCGCCGACGGGAGCCGTCTGAACAGCGCGGGCGGTGAGGGCGGCCCGACGCTCAGCGCGGGCGCGATGAGCGTCCGACCTGGTTGTGGTGGAGCTGTGAAGCACGGACCTACGAGGGGAAGGCTTCAGCACACCCCTACCTGGGGCGCCAAATGCTCGATTTAGGGTTCCGGCAAAACCCTTGAGGTTCGGACACTGGGGTGCGCACGAAGATCTCTCCTCTCCCACGCTCTCACACTCCACGATCTCACGGACTAGCTCGCCGAACCAAAAGAACACGAGGACACAAGATTTATACTGGTTCAGGCCATCGTTTTGGTGTAATACCCTACTCCAGTGTGGTGGTGGTGGATTGCCTCTTGGGCTGGGGATGAACAGTACAAGCGAAGAACAGCCTCTTGAGGAGAGGTGTTCTTGTGCTTGGTGAGCTGGTGTGTGGGTGAGGATCGCTCAGGATGAGTTCTGGTGGGTGAGGATCTGATCCCCTCCTACTGTGGTGACAAGTTCTATTATAGAGGCCCTGGTCCTCTTCCCAAATATTGAGCGGGAAGGGATGCCACAACGGCCAATTTGAAAGGGGACAGCTAGTACAAGCTATCCTGACAAAAGTAGTCTTCGCCTGCCAAAGGCTCTGGTGGTGACGCCGTCTTGGGCTCCACGATGACCTCCGTCTTGCCATCCTGCTGGTCTTGGTCTCATTACACCGATATGGAAACCTTTGCTTGACGCCTCGATACTCCTCGCCTGCGCTTGCCTCCTTAGCACCAAAGAGGAAACAAGGACACTATGCGCGCTGGCGCCCGCCTGGCGCCTGCCTGGTCTCGATCGTCATGGCTTGCGTCATTGGAACCTCGCGAGCTTTGCCTGGCCTTGATCTCTCCGCCCCTCGCGAGCCAGCCTGGTGAGGCCACTCCCGAGGAGGTCTTGTGTCATCCTCCTCGCGAGGCTTGGCCCCTCGCGAGGGTCTTGAGTGCTTGCTGGTGGAGATGGGCCGTACGAGCCCGCTTGTGGAGCCACGCCGTGGGCCGCAGGCAGGCAAGTCTGGGGACCCCCGTTCCCAGAACGCCGACATAATCCTTGATCCAAACCCCTCCACAATTACCAGGACTATAGTCCTTCCTAAACTAAACTCCCTTGACTTCTAGTTTGCCTATTAACCTCACTCTGTTGATTACTGCTTAATGATCTAGTTTGCAACAACAAACTTCAGAGCTCACTTACCATTTAACCATAGAGCCTTTCATCGAGCTACCACCGCAGTTGAAACCTCCACTGGAAGAACTCACCACTAGAAAACAATTGCCGGCCATTTGGCTCTTCTTCATGCCAGCTCACGCAGTGACCACGGGGCAGACGTGCCAAACCGATGCGCTCTCGAGACCACGGCGTTCTGCTCGTCCGTTCTCTCCTCGTCTCGACACAAAGCCATGTCCAGTAGCCTCCTCATGATCGATTGTGTCGCCCTAACCTCACTCTCCCTCCGTCCGCTTCCTCGTGGGCGCCCGTCGCCGCGCGCCCACGGGAGCGCTGTAGCCGACCGGCTCTGTTCGCGCCGCGGCGTCTTCCTCCTCTTGTCCTCGAGCTCTGCTCATCTCTGTGACCTCTGCGGCTCATTCGTTCCCCCCTTGTCGCCTTGCCGCGCCTCCCCGTGATCATTGAGCATCGCCAGGGCTTCAGCCGGACGCGAGCGGCGGCACCCAAGCCTGTGTCCCTCGCCCCGGCTAATCAAGCCCCTCCCCGCGGCTCCTGAGCAGCCCATCCTCTCCAGAACATCACCAGCAGCCTCCCCGTCTTCTCCCCGGAGGCCCTGCCCCTATCCTCGCTGCCCCATACCACCATGGCCGCCTCGGTCCCAACCCTAAATTAGCTCAAAACCGAGCTCTTTTTCCCCTCTAGCCACCCTTACTAGATCACCCAGACTCCGGCGAAGCTCACCACCTCTCCAACACCTCGTCTCCGCGCCCGTAGCGCCGTGTACCTCTTCGCCCTATGTCGCCGTCCACCATGCTCGAGGCCGCCATCGCTCTGGTCTTCCTCGGCGTGCGCGAAGCCCCTGGATTGATGCGCCTCTATGCCCTACGCAGTTCGGTAGTCGAGGCCTCGCCGGAGGTGCCCGGAGCCGGCCATGGCAGCCGCCGGCGTCGCGCCTCTGCCTCTGCCTCGCGGGCGAGAGTGAGGAAGAGGACGACGACCTGTCCAGCTGGCCAGGCGGGCCCCGCGTCGCCCTTGTCCCCACTGGTCAGCCGTACGGGCGTTGACCCCGCCTCGCCACGTCAGTTAAGTGAAAACGTCTTTCCAGGAACACGTTTTCGTTATGAGAAGCCGTATTTTCAGTTAACTACGGCTATAAATGCGTTTTCTCTGATCTGAAGGCGTATTCCTCTAAATGCGCTTTCCGTCTTTCAGCTCATGGGCCTTTTTGTAGAGTTATTTTTACAGAGTGGTCCCTGAACTACGTCGGGCTATAACTTTTTGCTCGAGACTCCGATTGAGGTGAATCCAACGCCCACATCTTTGTATCTTCGAGCTTGAATTTTTGGTATCATTTTAACTATGTTTTGACATATTAGAAATGACCATTTTTCCCTTACCCGTAAACAGCCCCCTCTGAGAGGCAACTATTTCCAGCGAATCTTTTCGCGATTTTTCCACACTCCTCCCCAGAGCCTTCTTCATCCCCAGGCAAGCCACAACCACCATTTGCATGATAGCCATGCAGTAGCATTGGTTTTCAACTTGAATCTTTAATAAATGTATGTTTGTTTTGCTACTGCTGTCATTATTTTGGTTATGCTTATGGATCGGTGATTACCGTCATGCTATGTTTTCTTGCACTCTGTTATCATGTTCTACCTGCTAGTATTGCTCACATCTTGGCCATGCTTGGTAGTAGTACATTTTGGGTTGGTCATGTTCTTCGAGGCATGACTGTCGTCGGTTATCGAATACCTTGAGATGCATTGTTCCTTTGCTGTTAGTTGGTTAAATGTTTACTCGGTAATGTTATTGATGTGTTCTTGCATGGTATTTATTGTTGATGCTAGTGGTCATGTTATGCTATGAGTAGTGTTGTACTTGTGATATTCATGCTCGTCATTATGCCATGCTCAGTTGAATATGATTCATTGTTGATATGGTTGTCGCACCCCATGCTTATATCATGCTCATGCATTACAATTCCATCATGTTATTTTATCATGGCTCAGCATATTGCATTCATGTTTAACCAGATTAAATTGAACTTGAACAACTGTTGGCTGAGTCATGGTGCCACCATATCGAGCTGACCAGTGCAACCACATTTGCCTTTATGGGGAGGCCCTAACTGGGTCTATTGTCATGCCTCTCGCCGGTGCCTCCAACGAGGGAAGGTTATGGGCGTGCGCTACCCTAGTCAGGTAGGCGGACATAAGCCTTGTGTGCCCGTTGTTGTTGTTATGGTACCTTGTCCCCGTTTGGGACCGTTTATGTTTTGCCACGACGGTGGCCGTTGATGCCTTTGGTAAGCACGGGGCCACCCATGACTTAGCCCAAAGGGGAGTTTGTCGGAGTGGCCGGGAGGGTGTCATGGTAGTAGGACGGTTTTGTCGAAACGCCGTTGGTCCACTCGAATGGGAGTGCGAGGCCATGGGTTCCGTGGTGTGGGTACAGTGCGCTACCTTTGTAGAGTGTCTATTAAATCTGTCAATAGCCACGCCCGCGGATATGGGCCCAGTTCGTAGTTAGTCACACTCTGGGTCAATAGTAATAATAATAACTTGATTAATAACAACCCTGGTTCGATGATGAGAAAGAGATTGGTTGTGATCGTGAGATGATCACCGTGGTATCGAGGATACCGAGTTGATGGATATTTGTGGTGTTATGCGAGAGTCAAGGGTGAAGATCAAGCTCCTTGTGGTCATGTAATGATTACTACGGTATTATTAATACCAAGCTTGATTGGATCTTGAGATGACCTTGTGATGTCCGTGATGGTTACGAGGTAACCCGAACAGAGTAAGTTGGTGCATGATAACGCCATCATGTTGCATGATAGTGTCATCATGTTTATATGTTCATGCCATGCTTGTATTGTTCTAGCTGTATCATGTTTTTCATGCCATGTTGTTCTGATTGTATCATGTTAATCCTTGTTAACTGTAATTGCCATGCTGTTGTGTGTATTGATTGCTTTGGTTGCTGTGAGCTTGCAAGTACATTCAATGTACTGACCTGGCATGTCATGCCAATTTGCAGGTCATGCCGAATTTGATTGCTTGTTTGCCGTGGATCCCTTGTTTGCGAGCTAGGATAAGCGTTCCAGCCAGAGTCCCTGCAGAGTGGATTTCATCACTGTCGTCGTTGTTCCGCTGCTAGAGTTATTCCGATGCATCGTGTTGTTCTGCTGCTTGCATAGAGCAACCGTGGTAGGCATAGTTTCGTCGTGCCGATGTAATCCCTTGTATCCATATAACTTGTAATAAAGAGCTGATTTGTTCTATGCTAAGCAGTGCCATATTCCAAAAGACCTCTCCTTGATCTCTGGGCTGGAATACGGGGCGTTCCGGTTTCTCTGAGCCGGGGTGCCACAGGCTTGGTATCAGAGCAGGTCTGGCGGTAGGACGCCCTAGCCCGCGCAAACATTAGAAAGCGGTAGTATGGAGTCTAGTTGGTGCGTTGCACTTTTTTGCTGCATTTGTTTGTTGCATAGCATGCATATAGATTATTATTTAGTCGCAATAGTTAATCTTATGAGTGTAAGTGGCATCGGTTTCTATCCACTACCTGCACCCACCTTCTTAGCATCTTCAGTGTTTGGCGTCATCTCTATCCCAGCAGAGTGATGCCCTGGTGCCAAGTGTTCCAGACACCATTCGCAGGAGTTATGCTCAGATATCGAGTCGATATCTTTCCATCACCCACCCATATTATTTCGGTGATAGACTTATCTCTATCCTGAATCGTGCCATCCATCTCGTCCCTTCGGCAACCCTCACTGCTATTTGTTATCAGAAAAGGGCAATGCCAGCAAGCCTTGCTTTTCCTCCCCTATATTGCCATGTCATTCCATTCTTTGGACATGTACGATTCCCTTTCGTACGCTTGATGATGATGTGGTCGTGACCTTTGTGTCTCGCTACATGATCACCAGGTCTGTCCTCGCCTCCGTATCCATCCAGTTGCAACCGGAGTTCAGCCAGCACTTGGTGTAGCCTTGGTTACACCAATTCCTTCCACACGTGGACTCATTTTTGTGCACACCGCCACAGCATATTAGACAGAAATACTGGAGTTTCTGCGAGATTTGTGTGCTTAGGTATGCATGCATATTATTGCTGTGAGTAGCAGTAATATGTGATGTTGCTTGATTATTTATTATTTGCATGCTTTGTGTGTTGTTGTTTTCGTCGTTTCTTTTGCTTCTTTCTTTGGCCCTCGGTGTTACATATTTTCCCCTCATTAAAGTTGCTCGTCAACCGACGTTGGACCCAAAGTGTCAGCAAGGAATGCATATATTTGGAAATTCAGCTGAACAGAATGGAATTCTCAGCCGACCGCAGTAAATTGGGGAATGTCTGAGCTTGATGTTGATAATCAAGTTTGCATTAGTGTGCACTCCTCACGACGGTACGGATTATCAAATCTCCCTCAGTGTGCACTCATCATAGCAGTACCGATCAAATCAGCAAGAAGATTTATGGTGTGCACTATCGACAGTATGTTATCAGTCAAAGGTATGGTCAGATGCCAGGTTTGCTTCTTTGTTGAGGATGCTTTTGAAACAAGATATACCTGGAAGCAAGCGAGAATGTGCCATGTACTCAATACTAAAAAAGGAGGATGGTCTAGCAAAACCCCCTTTTGCATACAAGTAATCCATAGCAGAAATATTCAGATGGTATGTATATGTGGTAATCGGTCCGCATATCACAACGAGAAGCGTCTGTTGTAAGCAACCCAGTCTTCCCTCGCAAGCTACCAGAGAAGCTACCAAGGTCAGATTCCTCTATCCTCCTCCCTCCTCCTCCCCCTCCTAGTCTCTCCTCCTCCTCCTCCCTCCTCCTTCCCCTCCTCCTCCTCCTCCCTCCTCCTCCTGGCCTCC
>NC_057802.1:267603964-267614782 GCF_018294505.1 Triticum aestivum
TAGGTTTTAGCTTTTGTTAAATGTAGGTTTTTGTTTTTAGTAAATGTAGGTTTTTAGTATATTTTGTTTTTAGAAAATTTGAATAAGTAATTTGAAAAGAGTAAGTAAATGTAGGTCTTTTGAATAGAATAGGAAATTTTTAGAAATTTTGAATAAGTAAATTTGAGTAGAATAAAATATGAAATTGAAAAAAATAAGTAAATGTAGGTCTTCTGAATAGAATAGGAAATTTTTAGAAAATTTGAATAAGTAATCTAGAATAGAATATGGAATTATAAGTAAATTTGAATAGAATAAGTAAATGTAGCTTATGGAGTTTCACTAAGTCCTAAGATGACGATAATAATGTTTTTGTTTATATTTTGTTTTTGCAGAAATCAAGGAGCCCCTGCGTCATCCCCGCCGGCGTCCCCATCACCGACCCCTCCGACCTCGATCGAGGTGAGACCAGCCACCCCATGTTGTTTATTTAATTTAGGTATTTTAGGTGTTTAATCTTAGAGTAATGTAGTATGAACCCTAGTTATGATCGAATCATGTTCAAAACGTAGGTTTTTAATTAGGTGTAGTTAATAGAATTTAGGGGTTTTAGGTGTATTTAACAGAATTCTAGGTTTATTCATTTTGAAGTGGACATGTCATATTTTGAAAATGTCATTTGTTGTTATTTTTTTAGTTAAAGCAATTATTCCCGCATCGACGTCGACGATGCCTGTCCCACATCCTCGTCGTCGACTTGGCGGAGGAGGCCTGCTTGATCAGAGGGGCCATGTCCGGGACTAGGCTCCGCCGGGCTGGTACTGGGAGGTGCTACCTTCTGGGGGGCGCAGCTTGGTGAGGAGCCAGCCCGTCGTTGACCCGAACCTTCTTTGGTGGCAGCCGCGTGGGCCAGTGATGGTGCGGAGGCTTGAGGACCCCGCGGAGGTGGTACATCACCGTGTCAGCGAGGAGGACGAGCACGTCCGTTGCTACATGGTTGCGTTGGAGGGCAGGTTCTCCAATACCTGGAAAGTTCTTCAGGGATCTCACTGGAGCTATGATCTGATGATGGTTCCTTCTCTTTGGGTGTCCACCGCCCGCGCCGATACCCATCGTTCGCTAGGGTTTTAGCTGTATTAGTGATGTTATATGTATGATACTATTCAAGATGTATTAGTGATAATATTCGTTGATGTACGGACGAAAGAGATGATTTAGTTTTGCTTATTGAATGCATGCTAATTTGAATACTAATTTATTTTACGATTTGGTTTTGCTTATTGGATGCTCAAATTGGAAAACTACTCCTACTTTGAATGCTCAAATTCGAGAGCACTATGCTTATAGGGTTTTTGTTTTTGCATAAATCAAGGAGCCCCTCCATCATCACCGCCGTCGTCCCCGTCACCGACCCCCTCCGACCTCGAGGTGAGACCTGCCAAATCTCCATGTCAATATGGGTCCTATAAGACATTTTGAAATGTTTTTTTAATATTTTGAACCATTGAAATGCAATAACCATCAAGTTTGAATGCTCATATGATGTAGATATAAACATGTATATCTTGTGTTGCTCAAATAGGATATGTTCTTGCCCAAGTGGCCGGCCATGTTTGCAGGTTACACCTCCGAGTGGCCTATATTTTGCCGGAGTGTTGATTAATTTTCGTTCTGGCAAATTTCAGGCACTCGATATGTCATTTTTTAGCAAAGGTCATGCCAGATTTTACCGTGAATTATGGCATGACTTGTGCTAGAATATGTAGGAAATATCGAGTAGCCAAGATTTTCTAGAAAAATAATTAAACGACATTTCAGATTGACTTTAAGTCTGTCGAGGCTCCATTACCGACGGACGAAAAATCAGTGAGGGAGTGTATCCACCATATATGAGAGAGGACGAAGAATCCTGACTGTTGTTGTGGGGGTCGTTTCTCCTTCTTCTCCGGGTGCTAGACCTTTGTTATGCACTAGGGGAAGGAGGAGTAACGACCATCACCGACGATCGCAAATGTCAGAGAGGAATTAGTGAGTGAGAGTCTCCACCACATATGAGAGGATGAAAAATCCCGACTGTTGTCGTGGGGGTCGCTTCTCCTTCGTTCCCGTGTGCTAGACATTTTGGTGTAATGCACTCGGGGACGAAAGGAGGAGCGATCATCACCAACGGTCGAATGTATACACCACGCGAGCTGAGAGTTTTCAAGAAAAAGACTCGGCAGACCGATAGTCAACCCGTGATGAATAATAATGATCTAAGTTAGTTTTTGTAGTACATATATTGAATTGTACAAGTTTAATATTTGAATTATGAACCTAGGAAATGTCGTTATCGGACGACGAAAGTCTCCCGGGGGAGTGCGACTGGTGCAACAACGACCGGGGTCTGTGCGACAGGCCTCACCTAGACGAAGGTCGGCGCTTCAGCATTAAGCTCCAAGAGACCTTTGATGTTGAAACGGTACGCAACAACGACAAGTGTTTTTTCATAATTAAGCATGATTTCAACTATTTCAACGTGTGATTTTCATCTTTTGCAATTCGAGTAGCTTATCCCATGCCATGCAAGACGCTATGTCTTGGAGAGGATGGATTTTGAAGACCATGAAAATTTTGAAACAAAGAAAATTCACCTAGGGACCCATCATGGTATGGATTTTGAAGTAAATATGTACAATTCTGAGAGCGTAACCCATTTTGGTTGCACAAATTGGGAAGCACTTTGCAAGATGTATGGTTTTTATGAGGGTATGCTTGTCACCATGAATCTTGGTGATCCTAACATCGACCAAGACAATATGGACATTTGGGTCCTTGTTGATACGCTTCCAATTCTACCTCTATGTGAGTTTCTCAAACAGAGTTATTAACTAATTTATAATATTTATTTAAAAATAGTTGACAGCTTATTTCCATTGACAGCTTATTTTCATTCTTCAAACAATGTGCGAAGATGGTAGACAGAACCTACTACACCGATGGCTCTGAGTTAACTTATCAGGAGAAAAATCATGTGATCGCATTTTGTACTTATCTTGAGAATTACAATACCTATTATCAAACTCCTCCACATTATGGTCAATACATGCCACTAGTGCACGTATTGAACTACGGTAACATCCATGGAGATGCCATGGTAAGAGTTTTTACTATTACAACATCCGTGCATCTTTTGCATAAATTCTTTTAAAACCTAACTACATTGCTAACTACGAAGTTATTACTACGTTTTTCAACAGAAAATCCCGAAGGATTGTGTGCCTCATCTGATGTATCAGAATGGTGACCTTGATGCTTTGAACATATAGCCAGGTCATCCTACGAATCACACCTATCCATATCAGATTTCTAAAACTGGTGAAGACATGATAATCAAAGAATGGAAAAAATGTATGGTCAGTCGTAGGGAGGTTCTTGGAAGCAACATTGTGCGAAAGCCAAGAATTGGAGACAGGATAATCTACATCCTCCATAATGGAGAGTCAGGGGCTATCTTATTTTATGCTATTTTACCTAAGAGAAGGTAGTAGGTCCTAGCTAAAACTCATGATCATGTGCTAAGAACAACTAAGTAGGATTGGTTAGATGACTATGATGATGATGTGGTATCGAGTAGAAGTTGTATCTTCGATGATGATGAGTATGACTTGTTATTATGATACCAATGATGAGTTATTTATTATTATGATCGATGATGCATGATGCTAAGTTGTTATATGAGCATGATGAGTTATTATATATATATCAATAGGTTAAATGAACATGGATTAGATTCAAGTGCACATCGAAAGTACTACTAATCCAAACTAGATCAAGTTTGGATTAGAGTAGTACTTTCGACATGCACCACATGTTGCCTCCACTTGAATCTACTCCACGTTCATTTCACCCATTGTTATATATAATAACTAATCATGGTCATAAAATCATATGATGAAAGTACTGTATATGAAACCACAACGAAAATAAGCTGTATTTTTTAAATTACAGGAAAAGTTAGCAGCAGCGCTTTTCAGAAGAAACGCTACTGCTACTTACTACTATCAGTAGCGCTTTCCCAACGAAAGCGCTACTGTTACTAGTTAGTTGTAGTGCCTTAGTGGTAGCGCTCGTACAAGCTCTACTGCTAGCTATAAAACAACCGCTACTACTAGGGTTTTCCCTAGTAGTGTACATTTGAGAATGCAAACGAATCTTCTTTCATTGGCAAATGAATCTTGTACTATGTATTACCATGCCCGTGTTTTCCTTGCAAATAATTAGTCCTTCGAAACGAGATACTATGAATTCATTAATGAGGAGTTCTTTGAATTAGAGTGTGTTTGTCACGTAGTGATCTCGCATTCTAATGTGGATTTCCCATTTCATGGTATCCATGCTACTTTTTTAATACAAATTGATATAAGTATAAGATGAACACCATGGGAGTGAGAAAACTTTGGATGGATTCAAGCATATGACCACACACATACAAAATACCACAACAATCAAGTCAATATCAACTTTTCCAAACCTAGTATGGCACGAATTCGAAATAAATATGGAAGCCATATGCATGGTCCTACATTGAAATCTTACAATGTACACTAAATTTAAACGTCAATATTAAGTCTAGTACTATCTACATTCAAATGTTGTTTTTAGCCCCCCCCCCGACACACACGCTACATACTTCCTCTATTGATCAATCTTCCTCTCCTAACCACCTTACAAAGCTATTGGTTTCCGCATGTTCATTCTTTCTCTCCATGTTTCGATCTCTAACTCTCACACACCCGCCATTGCACTCCATGTCAACCTCTCTCTCTCTCTCCCTCCCACCCTCTCTCGGTATATACATGCATTGACTATCTAGATCCCCCTCCCTCTCGCGTGCACGCACGCACATTGTCTATCTAGGTCACTCTCGAGAGACCGTCTCACTCTTTCTTCCACACAGCAGCCCACACTCGCTTAATCTCTCTCTCTCTCTTGATCTAAGTCTCGGTTAACCTCGCTTTCTCTCACACACAAATGATATATCTCCCTGTTCGGGCCTCGATCAACACACTCTATACTCTCTCATGCAGATTGTCTAACTAGATCAGTCTCTCCAAGCCATTCCACTCTTTTGACCTCATGGCGGCTGATGCTCGCTCAATCAATCTCTCTCTCACACTCTCTCTCTTTATGCATGTCTCAGTTGACCTCACTCTTTCTCACGCACAAATGATATATCTCCATGTTTGGCCCTAATTCGACATATTCATAGTGTATACTCTCTCACGCACATTGTCTATCTAGGTCACTCTCTGCAACCTATCTCACTCTTTCGATCGCATGACGATCCACACTCGCTCAATCTCTCTCTATCTATGTACCGATTGACCTTGCTTCCTCCCACGCACAAACGATATACGTACCTATCTGTGACTGGATCGTCTCTCAAGCTCTATCTTACAGCCCTCACCCTTCCCAAAAGCTCAATCGGACAATATCTATCCACAACATATATATCTTTTCAAGAATGTCGGGGCATACTCACTTGGTCTCTGTATCTATGTCTCGATTGACCTCGCTTTGTCAAGCCGTCTCTTCCACACATCAAAGCTACCTCTCCATCCCTCGCAGAGTCGGGGCTATTTACATTGCGAGAGGGACTCCAACCTTCGATTAATTTGTGAAGGCATTTATTCCGGTGGGTTTAGATTATATTTTTGTAGCATTCGCCCAACTACTCCAAACACCGTTGCAACCCCCATCCCTC
Source organism: Triticum aestivum (assembly GCF_018294505.1). Lineage (NCBI taxonomy): Eukaryota > Viridiplantae > Streptophyta > Magnoliopsida > Poales > Poaceae > Triticum > Triticum aestivum. The sequence continues at coordinate 267,609,690 of NC_057802.1, forward strand.
CCCCAATTGTTTTCCCTCTAGCTCGGTCACCGCTCTCTCGCACGCCCTTTCTAACCTTCCACGTCGCACCATGGTATTTTTCGAACAAAACTCTGGTGTTCTCTTTAATTATTACAAATAAACTAGAAACTAGACACCCGAAGTCCACCTGTAATGGAACAAATTATGACCCAGAAATTAAAGTGCTACAAACTACACACCGGGGGGCAACTGCCATGGAGCAAATTTGGACCCATATCTACACCCCTATATAGTGTGCGAATAACTTTGAAAGATGGTCGTTGGATGAAGCCAATCCGACGGTGCAAAGATGGCAAATCCAAGCACCACTGGCCGTCGGATATCTTCTTCACTCCACCACATCCTGCCACATGTACAATCTAGAAGACTGCATGGTTGAACATAAGCATAATGCACAAACCTCGAAACACAAGCACTTCTCCTTTGTTCTAGAATCTTTTGTATCATAATTGCCCAAAAAAATTTCTAAATGAATTGCCATTATTTGTTTTTACTTTATGCTCTACAATGCACAATTCCACGAATCTTAAAATAGATTAACTTTTTTATAAAACATACAGATTTTGAATGAGACGAACTATAAGAATTAAACGAACATCTACATCATGCATATATGAATCAAAGATTACATGCTATGGTGTGGTATTTATTCATAATTTGGTTGCCAAATCTCATGTGTGCAATTGATACGTCCATTTTGCATCATGCTCTTTTATTGATATTTATTGCATTGTGGGCTGTTATTACACATTATATCACAATACCTATGCCTTTTCTCTCTTATATTATAAGGTTTACATGAAGAGGGAGAATGCCGGCAGCTGGAATTCTGGACTGGAAATGGAGCAAATATTAGAGACCTATTCTACACAGCTCCAAAAGTCCTGAAACTTCATGCAGAATATTTTTGGAATATATAAAAAATATTGGGTGAAGAAAGTACCAGAGGGGGGCCACCTACCATCCATAACGGTAGAGGGCACGCCCTACCCCCTGGGCGCGCGCCCCGTCCTTGTGGGCCACCTGGCAGGCGCCCGATGCCCCATCTTCTACTATATGGTGTGTTTTGACCTGGAAAAAATCATAAGGAAGCTTTCGGGACGAAGCGCCGCCGTCTCGAGGCGGAACCTGGGCAGAACCAATATAGGGCTCCGGCGGAGCTATTCTGCCGGGGAAACTTCCCTCAGGGAGGGGAGAATCTAAGGCATCGTCATCACCAACGATCCACTCATCGAGAGGGGGTCAATCTCCATCAACATCTTCACCAGCACCATCTCCTCTCAAACCCTAGTTCATCTCTTGTATCCGATCTTTATCTCAAAACCTCAGATTGGTACCTGTGGGTTGCTAGTAGTGTTGATTACTCCTTGTAGTTGATGCTAGTTGGTTTATTCGGTGGAAGATCATATGTTCAGATACTTAATGATAATTAATACTCCTCTGATTATGAACATGAATATGCTTTGTGAGTAGTTACGTTTGTTCCTGAGGACATGGTAGAAGTCTTGTTATAAGTAATCATGTGAATTTGGTATTCGTTCGATATTTTGATGAGATGTATGTTGTCTTTCCTCTAGTGGTGTTATGTGAACGTCGACTACATGACACTTCACCATTGTTTGGGCCTAGGGGAAGGCATTGGGAAGTAATAAGTAGATGATGGGTTGCTAGAGTGACAGAAGCTTAAACCTTAGTTTATGAGTTGCTTCGTAAGGGGCTGATTTTGATCCATATGATTCATGCTATGGTTAGATTTATCTTAATTCTTCTTTTGTAGTTGCTGATGCTTGCAAGAGAGGTTAATCATAAGTGGGAGGCTTGCCCAAGGAAGGGCAGCACCCAAGCACCGGTCCACCCACATATCAAAATATCAAGGTAACGAATGCGAATCATATGGCCATGATGAAAACTAACTTGACAACAATTCCCAATGTGTCCTCAGGAGTGCTTTGCTTTATATAAAAGATCATCCATGCTTGTCCTTTGCTACAAAAAGGATTAGGCCACCTTGCTGCACCTTTTTTACTTTTTTTACTTGTTACCCATTATGAATTATCTTATCACACAACTATTTGTTATCGATAATTTTAGTGCTTGCAGAGAATACCTTGCTGAAAACCGCTTGTCATTTCCTTCTACTCCTCGTTGGGTTCGACACTCTTACTTATCAAAAGGACGATGATAGATCCCCTATACTTGTGGGTCATCAAGACTCTTTTCTGGCGCCATTGCCGGGGAGTGAAGCACCTTTGGTAAGTGGAATTTGGTAAGGAAACATTTATACAGTGTGCTGAAATTTATTGTCACTTGTTACTATGGAAAATGATCCTTTGAGGGGCTTGTTCGGGGTATCTTCACCCGACCGAAAGAGCAAAGAGTTGCTCCTCAACCTACTGCACCTACTGAAAATATTTATTATGACATCCATTCGGGTATGATAGAGAAACTGCTAGCTAATCCTTATGCAGGAGATGGAACATTACATCCTGATATGCACCTAATCTATGTGGATGAAGTTTGTGGATTATTTAAGCTTGCAGGTATGCCCGAGGATGTTGTCGAGAAGAAGGTCTCCCCTTTATCTTTGAAGGGAAAGGCATTGACATGGTATAGGCTATGTGATGATATTAAATCATCGAACTACAACCGATTGAAATTGGAATTCAATCAGAAGTTTTATCCTATGCATCTGGTTCATCGTGATCGAAATTATATATATAATTTTTGGCCTCGTGAAGGAGCAAGTATCGCTCATGCTTGGGGGGCTTAAGTAATGTTATATTCATGCCCCAATCATGATCTCTCAAGAGAAATTATTATTCAGAACTTTTATGCTCGGCTTCCTCATAATGATCGATCCATGCTCGATACTTCTTGTACTGGTTCTTTTATGAAGAAGGATATTGAATTCAAGTGGGATTTATTGGAAAGAAGTAAATGCAACTTTGAAGATTGGGAACTCGACGAAGGTAAGGAGCCAAGTATAAACTTTAAGTTTGATTGTGTTAAATCTTTTATGGACACTGATGCTTTTCGTGATTTTGGCACTAAATATGGACTTGACTCTGAGATAGTAGCTTCTTTCTGTGAATCATTAGCTACTCATGTTGATCACCCTACGGAGAAGTGGTTTAAATATCATCCCGCCATTGAAGTTAGAGTAGTAGAACCAGAAGAAGAAACTATTACTTATAATGTTGATCCTATTGTTCCTACTACTTATATTGAGAAATCACCTTTTCCTGTTGGAATAAAGGATCGTGCTAAAGCTTCAACTGTGGTTCGTAAGAGTTATACTAGAACACCTACACCCCCTGAACAAATTAAAGTTGAACCTAGTATTTCTATGGTTAAAGATCTCTTGGTCGATAATATTGATGTGCATGTTATTTATTTCTGTGATGAAGCTGCTAGGATTGCTAAACCCGATATGAAAGATAAACATAGACCTGTTGTTGGCATGCCTATTGTTTCCGTTAAAATAGGAGATCATTGTTATCATGGCTTATGTGATGTGGGTGCTAGTGTGAGTGCAATTCCTTTTACTTTATATAAAGAAATTATTAATGATATTGCACCTACTGAGATAGATGATATTGATGTTACTATTAAGCTTGCCAATAGAGATACTATATCACCAATTGGGATTGTTAGAGATGTTGAAGTCTTGTGTGGGAAAATTAAATACCCTACTAATATTCTTGTTCTTGCTTCCCCACAAGATGATTTTTGTCCCATTATATTTGGTAGACCTTTCTTGAATACTGTTAATGCTAATATAGACTGCGAGAAAGATATTGTTACTGTTGGTTTAGGGAATATGTCTCATGATTTTAATTTCTCTAAATTTCAAAAAAATCCATTGATAAAGAATTGCCTACTAAGGATGAAATTATTGGTCTTGCTTCTATTGTCGTGCCCCTACTGATCCTTTAGAACAATATTTGCTAGACCATGAAAATGGCATGTTCATGAATGAAAGAAGGGAAATAGATAAAATATTCTTTAATCAAGGGCCTATTTTGAAACACAATTTGCATGTTGAAATTCTTGGGGGTCCTCCTCCACCCAAGGGTGATCCCATGTTTGAGCTTAAACAATTACCTGATACTTTGAAATATGCTTATCTTGATGAAAAGAAGATATATCCTGTTATTATTAGTGCTAACCTTTCAGAGCATGAAGAAAATAAATTATAGAAAACTCTGAAGAAGCACCGTGCCACTATTGGATATACTCTTGATGATCTTAAGGGCATTAATCCCACTCTATGTCAGCACAAAATTAATTTGGAGCATGATGCTAAACAAGTTATTGATCACCAACGACGGTTAAATCCCAAAATGAAAGAAGTGGTAAGAAATGAAATACTAAAGCTTCTGGAGGCAGGTATAATTTATCTTATTGCTGATAGTAGATGGGTAAGTCCCATTCATTGTGTCCCAAAGAAGGGAGGTATTACTATTCTTCCTAATGATAAGAATGAATTGATTCCACAAAGAATTGTTACAGGTTATAGAATGGTAATTGATTTTCGCAAATTGAATAAAGCTACTAAAAAAGATCATTACCCTCTACCTTTTATTGATCAAATGCTAGAAATACTATCCAAACATACATATTTTTGCTTTCTAGACGGTTATTCTGGTTTCCCTCAAATACCTGTGTCAAAAGATGACCAGGAAAAGACCACTTTTACTTGCCCTTTCGGTACCTTGCTTATAGACGTATGCCTTTTGGCTTATGCAACGCACCTGCTATCTTTCAAAGATGTATGACTTTGTAACGCCCGGATAATTAAGCTAAAGTAATCCCACGTTAATGATGCCACATCACCACGGTTACTGTTGTTAATCTCACGTTAATGATGTCAATAATAACAGTTTTCAAAAATTTAAACAAAAATGTTCGGTGGGTGCCAGATACTGCACTGATAATTATTGTGGAGAAAACATATTTTTAGAAAATGCCTAACTATTTTAAAATGATGTAAAACAGAAAAGAAAGTAAATAAAAAGAAAAGAAAATGCAACAGAGAAAACAAAAAGAAAAAAAAAGAAGAAAGGAGGAAC
>NC_057802.1:267615688-267638360 GCF_018294505.1 Triticum aestivum
CCATGGCCTCGCCCTCCCCCGTCTCTCCCTCTGTCCCGTGGCCGCGCCACCGCGCCTGCCCCTCCGCGCTGCTCCGACCGCACCGGCGCCACCCCTCGCCTCCGCCAGCCGTCGCCGGAGATGGCTGCGCCGGCGAGCCCCTCCATCGGTGCACCGGCGTCCTCGTCCCGCCCTGCGGGCAAGCGCTCGCTCGGGTGCGCCCGCACCCGTGGGCCAAACCCGCAGTGCCCCCTGGGCCACTGCCAGGTGGGCCTTGCCCCCTCTGGGCCACTGCCAGGTGGGCCTCCCCCCCTGAGCCACTGCCCCCTGGGCCCGAACCCCGTGGGCCTATGACAAACGGGGCCCAGCCCAGAGAACGTTTAGAAAAATGAAAAATGATTTAAAAGAAAATAATAAATAAAATAATAATAATAATAATAATAATAAATTAATAAATAAAGAAAAAAATTATAATTTTAATTAATTAACTAAATTAATTAAGTTAATTAATCCTGTTTAAACTAATCTAATTAGTTAATTAACTTAACCTAAACAGAGAATGACAGGTGGGTCCCACTGGACCCACATGTCAGTTTGACTTAGTCAACCCCAGTTGACTGCTGATGTCAGCATGACATCATGCTGATGTCATAAATCTAAATTTCGAATTAAATTAAATAATTAATTAAATTCCAGAAATTAATAAAATCTTTAGAAAATCATATCTTTTAATCCGTAACTCGGATTAAAATACTTTCGACATGAAAGTTGCTTAGAACGACGAGACGAATCCGGATACGCAGTCCGTTCGTCCACCCCACCTCCTTGATCACCAGGCAAGCCCCCCTTGATCACCAGATATCGCCTATTCTTCTCTATACTGCTTGCATTAGAGTAGTGTAGCATGTTACTGCTTTCCGATATCCTATCCTGATGCATAGCTGTGACACCCAAAAATTTTAATTGGATTTTTCAAACTTTTAAATTTTTACTTGACTTGAGGGAGGTGATTTAAAATTTTTCCTCAAAAGAAACCCTCCTTTCAAAATATATTTTTTATGGCAAGAGTTTTATTTGGATTCACCCAAGACTTGATGTTGGTCTTGGAGGTTCTTTCTTTTATTTGGACTCAAACCAAAATGTTTTTCTCTTGGAAAAATGCCTTTTGAATATTTCTTTGAAAAAGGCCCTATAGCTTTTGGAATGATCCTTTGCCACTTTCAAAAATTCCTCTTGCCATGACCCAAGGGTAAATCCCCTCCCTTAAACCTTCCCTCACCTTTGGATCATGATTTGCATCAAATCCAGCAAGTTGAACCTCCCCATATGATTATTTTCCATTTAAATCTCATCAAAACAATTTCTGCCTTCTATTCTAGCCCTTGGAGATTTACAAAGGAGCTACCATTTCTGTTTTGATTTTTGCCCCCAAACCAATTTCCCTCCCTAGTCCTTTGAACCCTCAACCAAGATCCATGAAGATCCACTAGTCTTCAGTTCAAATTTTTCAAACTATACTTGCTGCAAGTTTGGACCAGATTTGCCAAATTTGATGAAATGCATTCAAATCCTTCTCCAAAAATTCTGGGAAAAATCAGGCAACCTCTGGGTGCATTGAGAGGTCACCTCACCAAGTCCCAGCCCCAGGAAAAATTTTCTTCATGCCAAATCATTCTGTCGAACACCTGCAGAGCATTGTCAATGTCAAGTTCAGAGATTCAGAAATGCAGTTCAGTGATCTACTGTCGTTTTCTTCAGAAACTGTTGTCGATCTCGACAGTACCGCGTTGGCACCTTGCTCCCCGTCCCCTCCCCCTTGTCCCTGCGCCGCACGAACGCCTGGACGCTTGCGGGCATCGGCGACGAGCTGGAGGAGGTGCGCCGCCCCGTGACCGACGCCAGCGGCGGCTTTGCGGCCGCCAGAGAGAGGCGCGGGGCAGACGGCGCCACCCAGCGCCGCCCAAGCCACCGGAGATCGCCGCGTGGTCTTCCACTCCCCAGAACGCGCTGCCACTCTCGTCGTGAACCGCTGGGTGTGGAGCGCGCTCTCTGCCGCCGTCGTGCCCGTACGGCCGCCCCGTTGAGGACCAGCGCCATTACGCCAAGCCCGACCCAGTTTAGCAGTGGAACGGCACCAGTAAACCTTCCTGATGCTGCCTGGCCACTCAAACCCCCTGCTCAACCACTGCCTCGCCGTAATCGCTCGCCGGAGATTTCCCGTTCACGGCCGCCCCCTCGATCCGCCTATAAATAGAGGCCCCGAGCTTCAACTCGAACCCACACCACCTCTGCACTCCACCTAGACCACACCAAGCCACTGGAAGAGCCCCGAGGGAGCTTTCTTCCCCGACTCCGGCCGCCGCGACCCGCCACGGGATCCAGCTCGATTCGCTCCCGTGCGTGCACCTCCACCCTTCAACTGTTGCCAGTAGCTTCCCTATGCATCCACTCTCCTGACCCGCGCTTCAATTCGGAGTTTGCAGCACCCACCAGAGTTCTCCACCATCACCCGAGCCGCCGTCCGCCGGAGAAAGTGTCGCCGTCGACGTGGTGCTCCCCGTCGGTCGAGTCCACCACCCACCGACGCGGAAGGACACGCTGAAGCTCTTGGTACACTCCGATCTCCCTGTCTCGCCGTGGTTCGACGCCGGCGACCATCGCAGTCTTCGGGCGCCAGCGAACTTTTTTAAACCTGACATGTGGACCGCCCTGCCAGCCTCTATTCTCCTCTCCCTCGAAACGTTTTCTGTTGGCGCCTTCGGGCAAATACGTTTTCCCTTTTGAGCTGGCGCGTTTCTTTCCGAAGCGTTTTCTGTTTTCTCAGTTAAGCCCCTGGACCTTCTCTGTTTCATTACAGATGAGTCCCTGGATAGAAATCTTTATAACTTTTTAATAAAAAGTGATTTTTGAGTGATTCTTTTTTTGTCAGTCTTGTATTTTTGTCTAGTTTTTTATGGGATTTATTTGGAAAAATTTTGAAACAACTTTTATGCACGCGTTGGTTTTTACGTTAGTATGCTCCTTCGCTATACCATAGGTTCCGGAAGAGGCGATGGAGCCGCGAAGTTCGCCAAGCTAGACTCTGACTTCTCCGAACCAGGCAAGCATGTTTGAACCTTTGATATGATAGGTGTTTTGCATGTTTGCGTGAGAGGTTGTGCGTGGCATCTGAGTGTCGGTGAGTACCTCGTTGCTTGTGAGGCAACTACCCGCATGTTCCAAAGTTGCGATGATCTCTGGTGAGAGATGGCCTAATCATGTGGTGACATGAAGGGCAGCAAGGTGGTACTGTTGTAGCATACCAGCCTTGCGTCATCCGACAAATTCCGACATTAACGTGGACGGAGTCACGTTATCATTCTTCCCCCTTCCGTGCTACCACTGGTTTTCTGCCAGAATGCGGTTTAGTAAGTTGGTAACCTCTTTCCGTGTACACACCAAACAGAGGGGCCAGGATGATGGTTCCATGGCCCTAGATTAAAGCCAGTCATCCGGTCAGGGGGCATGGGTGTTTCCGGTTGGGACCGAGAGGGGGGCACCCCTTAGAGCGCGCGAATAGAAATTTGATCCCATGCTACGCGAGGTTGTAGCCTCCCCGTCTCAAGGTTTTTCTTGAACGTTGCCGAGGGTGATCCCTGGCTTCGGAATGTTGAATGGGTGTGTACTGGTTAGACGTGTTTCTTCCAAAACACCGTAAACGGAACTAGTCCCCGTGACTACTGAAATCCGTTGGCTGTGGTTAAAGTACAAACTCTGCAGAGTCAAATCCTTCCGAGTCATCGTATCCATGGTCAAGTATCGTGATCAGTGTATCCACATCTATGTCAAGTCCTCGTGGTTTGTTTCCGATAAGTGAGCACGAGTAGTAGACTTAGCTGAACGCTACTCTTGTGGATGGACTAACCCTGTTGTTTATCTCATGCCTGATTATTTTCTGGATATGATGTAAATTCTTGAGCTAATAAGATGTTAAGTTATGAAGCCCTTTATGTGATGTCGCTCAGACGTCCGACTGTGGCATGCACTATCTTTTATTTTCTTTTATAAGCCCTTTGTGTGGTGTCACCCTGACGCCCGACTGCGGTATTATTATTCTTGCAGTTTCCTCTCGAGGAGTCATTCAGACCCTCATTTTGCACCGGTATTATCATTCTTGCAGTTTCCTCTCGAGGAGTCATTCAGACCCTCGTTTGGCACCGGTATTATCATTCTTGCAATTTCCTCTCGAGGAGTCATTCAGACCCTCGTTTGGCACCGGTATTATCATTCTTGCAGTTTCCTCTCGAGGAGTCATTCAGACCCTCGTTTGGCACCGGTATTATCATTCTTGCAGTTTCCTCTCGAGGAGTCATTCAGACCCTCGTTTGGCACCCAGTATTTATGTTGGGATTTCGGGAGGACTACCGCCCGACTTCTCTGTTACTTTCCCATGCATTATTATCTCTATGTCTGAACACACTTGTTAATTTGTTCACATGCTTCATGTTTACATTTGTTATATCTTATCTCCGAACTGTCTTGCGAGTACTTTCATAGTACTCACCTGGCTTGTTGTTTTGGCCAGATGTTGACGAAGGCGATCTCTTGGATGAAGAGTTTGATAGTGCGTCCGACGCCTAGAGGAGTCCCAGTCAGTCCTGTGCGATCCCGGATATTGGTCACTTGTATTATATACGCTTCCGCCACCCGCAATAAGTCTCCTCGAGCCTCACTCCGACCCTCGAAGAGCTGTAGTTTTCAGGAGTCATATCACCCACTTCGCGGTGATACTTCCACCACCGTTGTTATCGTAAGTAGTAGTTATGCCACCCTATCTGCCGTCTCGTTTTATCGGCGTGCATGTAATAAATGGTTGAGCAATCCCCGCTCAACCTTGTATTTTATTCAGTACTCCTGGTATTTTTCTTCTGTGACCAAGATATTGTCTACCAGTGAGAAGGAATTCTTCTTTACTGGTCCGTAAAAGGGATTGGTCTCTCAATAAATATTTTATTGAAAAACCGGTCGTGACAAGCTTGGTATCAGAGCCAGGCTGACTGTAGGAAGCCACTAGGTGCGATCGCTAATCGGTTATTAGCGTCTCTTGTGCTTTTTCAGCATTTTGCAATTGTAGCTATTTTCTGTTGGTCATCATAAATTTATGACATGACTACTCAGAATTTTTGCCTACTTTTGTAGATGGCTGGCAGAAGCTGTAAGGCTCGAGTGTTCACGAACGTGCCCGAGGGGTTTGTCAAACTCCTCGTCTCCATCACCAAGCTCGCGATCGGGCCAGCGACTCGCCCGGAGTTCACACTTTACCAACACAAGCTCAGTGACGACGTGTCTATGCACCAAGCTGTGGTGCAATTCAAGGGAGGACATTCTGCAGCTCGCCACTTCCGTTTTGTGGGAAGGGCCATGCCTACGGAGAGGCATGCCATGCAGATGGCTGCCCGTGAGGCGATAGCTCGCCTTCGGGATATTCTCCCTATTATGAAGACTCGCCGCTACCGCTACCTCCCATGCCATGTGCCATATACCAGTCACTATGCATTCGCCTGCCATCGGGGAGAACGAGATGAAGCCATCGAGATGGTTGTGGAGTATCTCAAGGCTCTGGAGGAGTCTTTCGACAACCTCGTGGACGATCTTGTGGCTGCCCGCATGGACTTAGTCCGGGGCGGTCCTGCCAGCAGGAAGGAGCTTCTCCTCACAGCACCGCCTCTGACATTCGTCTCATCTTCAGCCTCTTATGCACCGGCCGTTTTGGCCACTGCTCGCCGTCTGCCTACCACTGAGGAGTTCGACCGAGTCATCGCTCCTACTCCAGTCAGAGCTGCACCGCCTGCCACACCCGCACTACCGCCTGTCGCCCCCGCGCCATCACCGCAGCGCAGTGTTGCGCGCCAGGAGCCAGCTAGAGAGGAGGTGGAGGTTGAATCTCCTGCACCGCTGAGTCTTGCCCTCGGCAAGGGAAAGGACATCTTCACCATCTCCGACTGAGTGCGCCGAGTAGTCGCGCGTTATGTCTGCTTGTATGGTGTGTTTTATCTGTACGCTAGTTTGTATTTGTGTGTTCGCTGCTTTCCGGAGGAGTATGCTAGTCTAAATAACATGTGAGGAATGTGTACGCACATCCTGAGTGCTGTATCGTGTGTTTGCTTTTCGCGTGTAAGATATATGCTAAGCAGTTCTTCTCCGTGCAAAATTGTTTATGTTTTCTTAAAAACCTTGAGGTCTTTTAAATTGTTGCCTTTGCAAGATTTTCCTTGTGCTACACAGTTCTTCTCATGGGGTTTGCAAAATAATACCCCAGACTGGAAAAATGTCTCGCCCGTGGACTCGCTCCATGCCCAATCAGCCAGAAGAAGTTTATGGGACACAGACTAGCAACAACTTCACTCAGGGACAGTCCAGTCAACAAGACAGCGAAGCAGCCTTGTCTCAAGTATGCCGTCTCTTCGAACAAAGCCAGCAAGAGCACCAAGAGATGAGGAATCACGTCATCAATATGGGAAACCACCGTGAACCCTATCAACCTCATTCCAAGTTATCTGAGTTACAGAAGACTCGCCCTTCAACTTTTGCTCACACTGATAAGCCGCTGGAGGCCGATGATTGGCTTCGTGACATCGAAAGGAAGCTGATTATTGCTCAGTGTTTAGATCATGAGAAGGTGCTTTATGCACCACACTACCTTACTGGAGCAGCTGCAGCATGGTGGGAAAACTTCCTACACATGCATCCCAGTGAACACAACATCACCTGGGAAGAGTTCAAGGAAGGCTTTCGTGGGGCACACATCCCCAGGAGCATCATAAAAATCAAGAAGAGAGAATATGACGACCTCAAGCAAAGAGGCATGTCAGTGACAGAATACAACGGTCAGTTTACCCAGCTATCTCGTTATGCCTACGACGAACACATGACAGAGAGCAAGAAGATGGAAAAATTCCTAGACGGCCTGGCACCGGTACTGAAATGCCAACTGGTTGTACACACTTTCCCGGATTTTAAAACTCTGGTTGACAAGGCCATTACCTTGGAGAATGAGCGCCGTAGTCTGGAAGATATCCGTAAGCGAAAGAGGGACAAGACGGCTCTTGCTCGCAACAACCGAAGCAAGACCGAGGTTCCAAGGACAGAAGCAAGGAAATCCACGACTACTGATCTAAGGCCCGTCAGACAGTTTCATGCCAGGGACAAGGAGTTCACGTACCGTCCAGGGGTCACCTGCTATGCTTGTGGTGAAGAAGGGCACTATGCTAAACAATGCCCAAAGCCGAGGAACTCGGCCCCCAAGCCGAACAATGGTGGAAATAATCCAGCCCCCAAGCGCAACAATTTCAATCCCAACAACAACCACAGGAAGGGTCACCTGAACCATGTGACCAGGGAAGAAGCGCAGAATGCCCCAGACATCGTGCTCGGTACGTTCCCTGTCAACACAGTACCTGCCACGGTTTTGTTTGATTCTGGAGCTTCCCATTCGTTCGTTTCGAAGAGTTTTGTTTTGCAACATGGTTTTCTGATACTCCCCTTGGAAAAATCTATGATCATCAAGTCCCCCAGAAATAAGCAAATCGCTTAGAGCTACTACCAAGGAGTAATCATTGAGTTCTAAGGACTATAGTTCCAAGCAAATCTCATCGTGTTGGAAAATAAAGGACTGGATGTCATTTTAGGGATGGACTGGTTAACCACCAACAAAGGATTCATTGACTGTTTCAATCGGGCCGTGATTCTCACTCACCATCATGGCAAGAAAATAAAGGTTACAACTCAAGAAAGGCCACGGTCACGGCAACCAAAAATGAACAAAGTGGACATTTCAGAACTGAGAAAAGTTCCAGTGGTATGCGAGTTTCCTTATGTGTTCCCTGAAGAACTGCCAGGCATGCCACCAGACCGAGAGATAGAATTCAGCATCGAACTAGCACCTGGCACCGCTCCCATCTATAAGAAACCTTATAGAATGGCACCCTCAGAATTGGTGGATTTGAAGAAGCAGATAAAGGAATTATTGGACAAAGGATTTATTCGAGCCAGCTCCTCACCATGGGGTTCTCCAGTGTTGTTCGCCAAGAAAAAGGATGGGACACTGAGACTGTGTATAGACTATCGAGCCCTCAATATGGTCACCATCAAAAACAAATATCCGATGCCACGGATAAATGATTTGTTTGACCAGCTCGCACAAGCCAAGGTGTTCTCAAAAATTGATTTGAGATCGGGATATCATCAACTGAAAGTACGGATAGAGGATATCCCTAAAACAGCATTCACCTCCAGATACGGATTATATGAATTCACAGTGATGCCTTTTGGTCTGACAAACGCCCCTGCATATTTCGTCCACCTCATGAACAAAGTGTTCATGAAATTCATGGACAAATTTGTTGTGGTGTTCATTGACGATATTCTGGTTTACTCAAGGACACCAGAAGAGCATGATGAGCATCTCAGAATTGTTTTGGGAGAATTAAGGAAACATCAGTTGTACGCCAAATTTAGCAAATGTGAGTTTTGGCTAAGGCTGGTTGGTTTCCTAGGCCATATATTAAACCAAGAAGGCGTGGCCGTAGACCCGGAAAAAGTCAAAGCCATACTTGACTGGAAGCCACCCGCGAACGTTACAGATGTGCGGAGTTTCCTGGGAATGGCCGGATATTACAGAAGATTTATTGAAGGATTCTCCACTGTGGCAAAACCAATAACACAGTTGCTCAAGAAGGACAAGAAATTTGTATGGACGGAAGCATGCGAGAGAAGCTTCCAAGAACTTAAGAAGAAGCTAACAACCGCACCAGTATTAACCATGCCAGACATACACAAGAGTTTTGAAGTATATTGTGACGCGTCCCGGAAAGGCCTCGGATGTGTACTAATGCAGGATGGCAAAGTTGTCGCGTATGCCTCCAGGCAGCTGCGAAAACATGAGGAAAATTACCCAACACATGACTTGGAGCTAGCAGCAGTCATACATGCACTCAAGGAGTGGAGGCACTTTCTGTTGGGAAATCGCTGTGAAATATATACGGACCATAAGAGCCTCAAATATATTTTCACACAGCCAGAGCTAAATTTACGCCAAAGACGCTGGTTGGAATTGGTCAAGGACTATGATGTCGGCATTCACTACCATCCAGGGAAAGCAAATGTAGTGGCCGATGCCCTTAGTCGAAACCCCAGCCCGGACAACGACGGTCCGCAAAACTTGAGGCCTGAGTTTCAGCAAGAGTTCGCTAGGCTCAACATGGTGTTAGTCTCTGAGGGCACCGTATCAAATCTGGAGATACAACCCACCCTAGTGGAATAAATTAAGAAGGCTCAACAGGGACATCCCAGCATCGAAGGTATAAAGAAGAAAATGAACCTTGGTAAGGCTTCAGAGTTCGTCACAGACAGTGAAGGAATATTATGGTACGGAGACAGACTTTGCATACCTAACATTGAGGAACTCAAGCAACAAATCCTAACCGAAAGCCACACCGCTCCATACTCGATCCATCCTGGAGGAACCAAAATGTACAAGGACATTCAGGAAAGATTTTGGTGGCACGGTATGAAAAGAGATATAGCCACATTTATAGCTTGTTGCAATTCATGTCAGCGCATCAAGGCCGAGCATCAAAAGCCAGCAGGGCTACTCCATCCAAACAGGATACCGGAGTGGAAATGGGATGAAATAGGAATGGACTTCATTGTCAGATTACCCCGATCACAACGCGGAAATGACGCCATATGGGTCATCACAGACCGACTAACCAAGGTTGCTCATTTCATTCCCGTGAAGACTACCTACTCCACACAAAGACTGGCCAAACTTTATCTCTCCCGTATAGTTTGCTTGCATGGAGTCCCAAAGACTATAATATCCGACCGAGGCACACAATTTGTCTCCAAATTTTGGGATCACCTGCAACAAGCTCTGGGCACGCAGCTAGCTTTCAGTACAGCGTACCACCCTCAGACTGATGGACAAACAGAACGTGTGAACCAAATCCTAGAGGATATGCTGAGAGCCTGTGTGCTCACCTATGGGTCCAGTTGGGAAGAGAGTTTGCCGTATGCCGAGTTTGCTTACAACAACAGTTACCAAGCCAGCTTGCAAATGGCACCCTTTGAGGCATTGTACGGGCGGAGGTGTCGTACCCCACTGAATTGGTCAGAAACAGGTGACAGCCGTATCTTCGGCCCAGACATGCTTAAAGAGGCCGAGGAAAAAGTTAAGCAGATCAGGGACAGACTCAAGACAGCGCAGAGCCGACAAAAGAGCTACTACGATCAAAAACATCGTGAAGTCAGCTTTGAACCCGATGATTCCGTATACCTACGAGTGTCTCCTATGAGGGGCATGCAACGGTTCAAAATTAAGGGGAAGCTAACCCCGAGATTTATTGGACCATTCCGTATAGTCGCACGAAGAGGCACAGTAGCCTACAAACTAGACCTACCCAAGGAGCTGTCAGACGTCCATGACGTGTTCCACGTCTCTCAACTGAGAAAATGTGTAAGTAACCCGGAGAAGCATGTACCTCATGAAAGCATTGATGTGCAACCAGACCTCACCTACAGAGAGAGGCCAGTAAAGATTTTGGAAGAGTCTGAAAGGAGGACCCGTCAGAAAACGACAAAAATTTTCAGGGTTCAGTGGAGCAACCACACTGAGGATGAAGCTACATGGGAAAGGGAAGATTTACTTCAGGCAGAATATCCATATCTATTTGAGGATCAGCAGAAATCTCGAGGACGAGATTTTTCCTCAGGGGGTAGGTGTTGTGACACCCAAAAATTTTAATTGGATTTTTCAAACTTTTAAATTTTTACTTGACTTGAGGGAGGTGATTTAAAATTTTTCCTCAAAAGAAACCCTCCTTTCAAAATATATTTTTTATGGCAAGAGTTTTATTTGGATTCACCCAAGACTTGATGTTGGTCTTGGAGGTTCTTTCTTTTATTTGGACTCAAACCAAAATGTTTTTCTCTTGGAAAAATGCCTTTTGAATATTTCTTTGAAAAACGCCCTATAGCTTTTGGAATGATCCTTTGCCACTTTCAAAAATTCCTCTTTCCATGACCCAAGGGTAAATCCCCTCCCTTAAACCTTCCCTCACCTTTGGATCATGATTTGCATCAAATCCAGCAAGTTGAACCTCCCCATATGATTATTTTCCATTTAAATCTCATCAAAACAATTTCTGCCTTCTATTCTAGCCCTTGGAGATTTACAAAGGAGCTACCATTTCTGTTTTGATTTTTGCCCCCAAACCAATTTCCCTCCCTAGTCCTTTGAACCCTCAACCAAGATCCATGAAGATCCACTAGTCTTCAGTTCAAATTTTTCAAACTATACTTGCTGCAAGTTTGGACCAGATTTTCCAAATTTGATGAAATGCATTCAAATCCTTCTCCAAAAATTCTGGGAAAAATCAGGCAACCTCTGGGTGCATTGAGAGGTCACCTCACCAAGTCCCAGCCCCAGGAAAAATTTTCTTCATGCCAAATCATTCTGTCGAACACCTGCAGAGCATTGTCAATGTCAAGTTCAGAGATTCAGAAATGCAGCTCAGTGATCTACTGTCGTTTTCTTCAGAAACTGTTGTCGATCTCGACAGTACCGCGTTGGCACCTTGCTCCCCGTCCCCTCCCCCTTGTCCTTGCGCCGCACGAACGCCTGGACGCTTGCGGGCGTCGGCGACGAGTTGGAGGAGGTGCGCCGCCCCGTGACCGACGCCAGCGGCGGCTTTGCGGCCGCCAGAGAGAGGCGCGGGGCAGACGGCGCCACCCAGCGCCGCCCAAGCCACCGGAGATCGCCGCGTGGTCTTCCACTCCCCAAAACGCGCTGCCACTCTCGTCGTGAATCGCTGGGTGCGGAGCGCGCTCTCTGCCGCCGTCGTGCCCGTACGGCCGCCCCGTCGAGGACCAGCGCCATTACGCCAAGCCCGACCCAGTTTAGCAGTGGAACGGCACCAGTAAACCTCCCTGATGCTGCCTGGCCACTCAAACCCCCTGCTCAACCACTGCCTCACCGTAATCGCTCGCCGGAGATTTCCCGTTCACGGCCGCCCCCTCGATCCGCCTATAAATAGAGGCCCCGAGCTTCAACTCGAACCCACACCACCTCTGCACTCCACCTAGACCACACCAAGCCACTGGAAGAGCCCCGAGGGAGCTTTCTTCCCCGACTCTGGCCGCCGCGACCCGCCACGGGATCCAGCTCGATTCGCTCCCATGCGTGCACCTCCACCCTTCAACTCTTGCCAGTAGCTTCCCTATGCATCCACTCTCCTGACTCGTGCTTCAATTCGGAGTTTGCAGCACCCACCGGAGTTCTCCACCATCACCCGAGCCGCCGTCCGCCGGAGAAAGTGTCGCCGTCGACGTGGTGCTCCCCGTCGGTCGAGTCCACCACCCACCGACACGGAAGGACACGCTGAAGCTCTTGGTACACTCCGATCTCCCTGTCTCGCCGTGGTTCGACGCCGGCGACCACCGCAGTCTTCGGGCGCCGGCGAACTTTTTTAAACCTGACATGTGGACCCCCCCTGTCAGCCTCTATTCTCCTCTCCCTCGAAACGTTTTCTGTTGGCGCCTTCGGGCAAATACGTTTTCCCTTTTGAGCTGGCGCGTTTCTTTCCGAAGCGTTTTCTGTTTTCTCAGTTAAGCCCCTGGACCTTCTCTGTTTCATTACAGATGAGTCCCTGGACAGAAACCTTTATAACTTTTTAATAAAAAGTGATTTTTGAGTGATTCTTTTTTTGTCAGTCTTGTATTTTTGTCTAGTTTTTTATGGGATTTATTTCGAAAAATTTTGAAACAAATTTTATGCACCCGTTGGTTTTCACGTTAGTATGCTTCTTTGCTATACCGTAGGTTCCGGAAGAGGTGACGGAGCCGCGAACTTCGCCGAGCTAGACTCCGACTTCTCCGAACCAGGCAAGCATGTTTGAACCTTTGATATGATAGGTGTTTTGCATGTTTGCGTGAGAGGTTGTGCGTGGCATCTGAGTGTCGGTGAGTACCTCGTTGCTTCTGAGGCAACTACCCGCATGTTCCAAAGTTGCGATGATCTCTGGTGAGAGATGGCCTAATCATGTGGTGACATGAAGGGCATCAAGGTGGTACTGTTGTAGCATACCAGCCTTGCGTCATCCGACAAATTCCGACGTTAACATGCACGGAGTCACGTTATCGTTCTTCCCCCTTCCGTGCTACCACTGGTTTTC
Organism: Triticum aestivum; assembly: GCF_018294505.1. Lineage (NCBI taxonomy): Eukaryota > Viridiplantae > Streptophyta > Magnoliopsida > Poales > Poaceae > Triticum > Triticum aestivum. The sequence goes on from NC_057802.1 coordinate 267,628,879, forward strand.
TGCCAGAATGCGGTTTAGTAAGTTGGTAACCTCTTTCCGTGTACACACCAAACAGAGGGGCCGGGATGATGGTTCCATGGCCCTGGATTAAAGCCAGTCATCCGGTCGGGGGCATGGGTGTTTCCGGTTGGGACCGAGAGGGGGGCACCCCTTAGAGCACGCGTATAGAAATTTGATCCCATGCTACGCGAGGTTGTAGCCTCCCCATCTCAAGGTTTTTCTTGAACGTTGCCGAGGGTGATCCCTGGCTTCGGAATGTTGAATGGGTGTGTACTGGTTAGACGTGTTTCTTCCAAAACACCGTAAACGGAACTAGTCCCCGTGACTACTGAAATCCGTTGGCTGTGGTTAAAGTACAAACTCTGCAGAGTCAAATCCTTCTGAGTCATCGTATCCATGGTCAAGTATCGTGATCAGTGTATCCACATCTATGTCAAGTCCTCGTGGTTTGTTTCTAGTAAGTGAGCACGAGTAGTAGACTTAGATGAACGTTACTCCTGTGGATGGACTAACCCTGTTGTTTATCTCATGCCTGATTATTCTCTGGATATGATGTAAATTCTTGAGCTAATAAGATGTTAAGTTATGAAGCCCTTTATGTGATGTCGCTCAGACGTCCGACTGTGGCATGCACTATCTTTTATTTTCTTTTATAAGCCCTTTATGTGGTGTCGCCCTGACGCCCGACTGCAGTATTATTATTCTTGCAGTTTCCTCTCGAGGAGTCATTCAGACCCTCGTTTGGCACCGGTATTATCATTCTTGCAGTTTCCTCCCGAGGAGTCATTCAGACCCTCGTTTGGCACCGGTATTATCATTCTTGCAGTTTCCTCTCGAGGAGTCATTTAGACCCTCGTTTGGCACCGGTATTACCATTCTTGCAGTTTCCTCTCGAGGAGTCATTCAGACTCTCGTTTGGCACCGGTATTATCATTCTTGCAGTTTCCTCTCGAGTAGTCATTCAGACCCTCGTTTGGCACCCAGTATTTATGTTGGGATTTCGGGAGGACTACCGCCCGACTTCTCTGTTACTTTCCCATGCATTATTATCTCTATGTCTGAACACACTTGTTAATCTGTTCACATGCCTCATGTTTACATTTGTTATATCTTATGTCCGAACTGTCTTGCGAGTACTTTCATAGTACTCACCTGGCTTGTTGTTTTGGCCAGATGTTGATGAAGGCGATCTCTTGGATGAAGAGTTTGATAGTGCGTCCGACGCCTAGAGGAGTCCCAGTCAGTCCTGTGCGATCCCGGATATTGGTCACTTGTATTATATACGCTTCCGCCACCCGCAATAAGTCTCCTCGAGCCTCACTCCGATGCACGAAGAGCTATAGTTTTCAGGAGTCATATCACCCACTTCACGGTGATACTTCCACCACCGTTGTTAACGTAAGTAGTAGTTATGCCACCCTATCCGCCGTCTCGTTTTATCGGCGTGCATGTAATAAATTGTTGAGCAGTCCCTGCTCAACCTTGTATTTTATTCAGTACTCCTGGTATTTTTCTTTTGTGACCAAGATATTGTCTACCAGTGAGAAGGAATTCTTCTTTACTGGTCCGTAAAAGGGATTGGTCTCTCAATAAATATTTTATTGAAAAACCGGTCGTGACAATAGACTATCCTTGCTACTACTGTTGTTACCTTTACCTGCAATCCTACATGCTTAGTATAGGATGCTAGTTTTCCATCAGTGGCCCTACATTCTTGTCCGTCTGCTATGCTATACTATCGGGCCGTGATCACCTGGGCGGTGATCACGGGTATATACTTATATACTATATACATGACAGATGTGATGACTAAAGTCGGGTCGGCTCGTAGGAGTACCCGTGAGTGGATCTTTGTGGCGGAGCGACAGGGCAGGTTGAGACCGCCTAGGTGAGAGGTGGGCCTGGCCCTGGTCGGCGTTCGCGGTTACTTAATACGCTTAACGAGATCTTGGTATTTGATCTGAGTCTGGCCATTTGGTCTATACGCACTAACCATCTACGTGGGAGTAGTTATGGGTATCTCGACGTCGTGGTATCAGCCGAAGCTCTTTTGATGTCAGCAACTGAGTGGCGCGCGCCGCATTGGACCGTAAGCTCGCGCTTGTATTAATGGGGCTAGGTCTGCTTTCGGCCACGTACGCAACGTGCAGGTGTGCATAGGGCGATGGGCCCAGACCCCTGCGCGCATAGGTTTAGACCGGCGTGCTGACCTCTCTGTTGAGCCTAGGTGGGGCTGCGACGTGTTGATCTTACGAGGCCGGGCATGACCCAGAAAAGTGTGTCCGGCCAAATGGGATCGAGCGTGTTGGGTTATGTGGTGCACCCCTGCAGGGAAGTTTATCTATTCGAATAGCCGTGTCCCTCGGTAAAAGGACGACCCGGAGTTGTACCTTGACCTTATGACAACTAGAACTGGATACTGAATAAAATACACCCTTCTAAGTGCCAGATACAACCTGGTGATCACTCTCTAACAGGGCGACAAGGAGGGGATCGCCGGGTAGGATTATGCTATGCGATGCTACTTGGAGGACTTCAATCTACTCTCTTCTACATGCTGCAAGATGGAGATGACCAGAAGCGTAGTCTTCGACAGGACTAGCTATCCCCCTTTTCATTCTGGCATTCTGCAGTTCAGTCCACTGATATGCCCCTTTACACATATACCCATGCATATGTAGTGTAGCTCCTTGCTTGCAAGTACTTTGGATGAGTACTCACGGTTGCTTCTCTCCCTCTTTTCCCCCTTTTCCTTTCTATCTGGTTGTCGCAATCAGATGTTGGGGTCCAGGAGCCAGACGCCACCGTCGACGGCGACACCTACGACACTGGAGGTGCCTACTACTACGTGCAGGCCGCTGACGACCACCAGGAGTAGTTAGGAGGATCCCAGGCAGGAGGCCTGCGCCTCGTTCGATCTGTATCCCAGTTTGTGCTAGCCTTCTTAAGGCAAACTTGTTTAACTTATGTCTGTACTCAGATATTGTTGCTTCCGCTGACTCGTCTGTGATCGAGCACTTGTATTCGAGCCCTCGAGGCCCCTGGCTTGTATTATGATGCTTGTATGACTTATTTATGTTGTAGAGTTGTGTTGTGATATCTTCCCGTGAGTCCCTGATCTTGATCATACACATTTGCGTGCATGATTAGTGTACGGTCAAATCGGGGGCGTCACAGACTTCTATATTCTTAGATTTTTGTGAGAAGATTGTTGAGGTTTTCATGGATGATTTCTCCATTTATGGAACTTCTCACTACAAAACAATATACTTCCGTGATGATACGTGTTTGTCACAGTAGGTCGCGTTTTCTGTCATGCATGTACATCCATGACAAATTTATGACAGAATCAAGATAGTCATACCTGTGCTGTCGTAGAAGTGTTCCATGACATTGCCAAAATTATCATCACGGAAGTGTCCACTTCCATGACGATAAATCGCGCGTCATAGAAGTGCTTTCGTCAAGGGTGACCGACACGTGGCATCCACCGTAACGGAACATCGTTAAGCTATCGGGTCGGGTTTTGGCTCCGATAACCCGTTAACAGCCCCGACCAATGGGGATTTTCCACGTGTAAAATCATCATTGGCTGGAGGAAACACGTGTCGGCTCATCGTTGGGACAGATGTCATCCACTCATTGGACGGAAGGCGCCTATGATACGTCGACACGTGGCACGGCCCAACAGAGGCCCATTCCTGTGAAAAGGCCGGCCCGTTTGACTTGGTCAAAAGGTGGCGGGCCGGCCCATGGAAAGCTTGTTAACGGCCTGTTCGCATATAGCCCATTTACAACCCGCTAACCCAAGGCCCGTTACGCCCTATCCGAATTAGGCCCAGTAGCGTCATCTGGGCCATCCAATATGATTCCAGCCCATTTTCACTTATAGCGCATGTATGGCCCATGACGTCTTTCGGCCCATATGAGGCCCTATGTAACTCTTGGCCTATTAACGGCCCGTGGTGAAACTGGCCCGTAATGAACAGTGTATCACTTTACACCCATTAACGGCCCGTGGTGAAACTGGCCCGTAATGAACAGTGTATCACTTTATACCCATTAACGGCCCGTTATTCCGTTGGGCCGTTTCCAGCCCATGTTATCTTTCGGCCTTCTCAGAGCCCATTTATTCTTGGGTTCATTTCCAGCATTCGTTTACTTACGGCCCGTTACTGTCATTTTCTGCTTATGGGCCAAATTCAGCCCGTGGTTACAGTTGGCCCGTTTGTGGTTCGTTAATACGTTGGGCCGTTTTTATAGTGTCATCAAATACGGCCTATTAACGATGGCCCGTTATGGTCGGCCCATGAACGGACGATTCCAACTCTAGCCCATTTACGGCCATAATGCGGTCTGTTTGGCCCATGTTTGGCCAATCGATCATACGGCCCGTATAAGGCCCATTGATGATACGGCCCGCAGAAGGCCCATTGTTTCTATGGCCCGTAGAAGGCCCATTGTTTCTACGGCTCGTAGAAGGCCCACTGTTTCTACGGCCAGTAGGAGGCCCAGTGTCACTACAGTAAATATTAGCCCATGGTTACGGTGGCCTAGTTTTAAAAAATAGGTTATTGCAGCCACTAGCTAACCGCGGAAAAAGAACTGCAATGACTACAAGCAAACAAATAAACAAGACAACAAGGAAATAAATAAGCAAGCAACTAACGCTAGGCTATCATGGCTATTACACATATTACATCCACTAGGCATCAAAGTTCGCCACCAGTGCAAATATAGGGAACAAAGCAAGATATCATATACACTGGTTGTCAAAGTTGGCGACCAGCGCAAATAAACGCCACAGCAAAACAAATCCAGAACTGAAACCACTTCAGAAGATCTCAAGAAACAATATCCTGGGTACCCATAATGCTGGCAAGATGCTTAGGAAGCTTATTAACTTTCTCTTGTTTGGCGCTTAAATCCTCCAGCGCTTGCTGTTGCACCAGAAAATATGCATCTAAATTCTGCAGGGACTTCCTCTGTCCTTCAGCTTCCTGTCGCAGCACATCTGATCGATGTCTTTCAACTGGAAGTTGAGACTCAAGAAGACGAACTGATTCAGGCAGCGAGTTCGAAGAGCTTGTGCCAGCAGTAGTGGCCAGTAACTCGAACACTACATCAAGACAGGACTTTTGGGTTCCCTCACTGTCATCAAGATAGTTTTTATCAGCTTTCTTGGAGACCAACAGGGATGTCTCACTATCTTGAACCTTATCTGCATTACTTCCTTTACCATTGGATAACGCGGTACTGTTCTCCAATATTTTGTCCGCATTCTAAAAGAGAAACAAGCAGACACATCACATGTTTACCATGTTGTATATGAAACTCATTTTGGTAAATGAGTTCAGTAGTAAAGTGGACAGGATAACAGCATGAAACAAACATATATCTATGTACCATGGTCACTTTATGGTCTATATCATTCTAGTTTTTGTTGCCAAATCAAGATAGAGACACAGTTCAAATAATATTTGTTCAAGACAAAGCAGAATAGACAGAATATAAGTGTGGGTAACTATAGAGCAATAACAACACTTGTAATGTGCATGACATGAGAACATAACTGTTTATTCAATTGAAACTGAAATCAACATAGAGCAGGTTACAACAGCAAACCAGTTAAAGAAACAGGTTTAAAACATACCTGTTGCGCCATTGGAGTTTCAATTCCATCCTTCAAAATTGAAAATAGTTGGTATGAGTAAATACAGTAATGCAAGAGCAAAGGAGTATGAACCGTAGCTACAGAACCTGACCTGAGAACAAATCTACTTCTCCTTTAAGCGTTGAGTTGGGATTCGGAGTGGTGGTCCTCGTGCTTTGGGCACTGCAGTTCACTTACTAACTGCTCGTGTTTGGGTGCTCTGTGGTGGAGACGGTGCTGTGTCAACTGGAACTGGGTTACTATCAGCTGGGGTTGGGGTTAGAAGGGGTGTAGCTGGTTCTCTGTCCAACTGGGTAGTGGTACAATCTGTGAGAGTCTGGGTTATGTGTGGTGGATCTGGTCCTTGGGCAAGTACAACCGTGGTTCTATCTGCATCAACTGGTAGCACTATCTTTTCTGAAGACCGTGTTGTTACTCCCTTAGATACTGCCATCACGCTCTCCAATTCAAATGGCTGGTAAACAAGGAAAGTAATTGAAAGTATAGACATTGTATGATAGACAGGTGCAATGGATAGTGGGGAATAAAAGAGGGCATGAAATAATTCATATTTATGTTGTCTAACCAAACAGGATAGCATGACACAATTTCACATTATGATGGCTAACTAAAAAAGATGGAAAGACATAGTTCAAAATATGAGACTATGTAAACAGGATGACATGACATAACTATATAATGTGTTTATTAAATAGGTTGGCATGCCATAATTCACATACATTCACAGATAGAATGCCATAATTCAAAATATGATGACTGTAAACACTAAACAGGATGAGATGATATAACTATATGATGTCTTTATTAAATGGGTTGCCATGCCATAATTCAGATAGATGATGTGTATGTACTATGTAAACATGATGGCATGATATAATTCAAATATATGATTTATATAGTAAGCAAGTAAGCAGATGGCAATCCATATATGATGTAAAAACTAAGCAATGCAAGACCACATGCATGACATGGGTAATATAACCCTGCCAAGTTTTAGCATAGACCTCAGGGGGGAAATAGGACTGGTCATCAGTCTCTGAATCCTCCTCTGAGGAGCTCTCTGTAACCAGCAAGATGTCTGCTTCAGCAGGTAGCATTGTCTGCTCTGAATACCTTGTTTTCACTCCAGATACTTCCATCACCGCTTCAAATGGCTGATGCACAGGAAGAGTAGTTGAATATACAAACGTTGTCGACAAATGGAACACGTAATACAAAAAAATGATAGCATGATATAATTCACATACATGATGATTGGCTAAACAGCATGGCATTGCATAATTCACATATATAATGCCTTTGCAAGAAGATAGCATTGTATAATTCACATATATAATGTCTTGCAACAAGATGGCAATGCATAATTCACATATATGGTAATTAAACACTGAACAGGTGGCATTCACACAAAGCATGTCTAAACTAATCAAATGACATAGCAATGCGAGACACCATATGCACGATATGAGCAACATAACCCTGCCAAGTTAGAGCATACACCTGGGGGGAATAGGACTGGTCATCTGTCTCTAAATCCTCCTCTGAGGAGCTATCCGTAACCAGCGAGATATGCGCTTCGTCAGATAGCATAGTCTGCTCTGAAGACCTTGTTTTCACTCCAGAATTTGCCATCACCGTGTCAAATGGCTGATGCACACGAAGAGCAGTTGAATGTAGTAACATTGTTGACAAATGTAATATGTAACGAAAAAAAAGGATGGCCTGATATAATTTACATATAAGATGACTGGCTAAGCAGGATGGCATTGCAAAATTCACATATATGATGCCTGGCTAAACAAGATGGCGTTGCATAATTCACATAAACGATGAATAAACTAAACAGATGGCATTCGGACAAAGGATCTCTAAACTAAGCAGATGACATATTTGATGTATAAAGTAAGCAATGCAAGACACCATATGCATGATATAACCAACATCAGCATGCCAAGTTAGAGCGAAGACCTCAGGGGGTAAATAGGAGTTGTCTTCTCCTTCGGAATCCCCCTCAGAACAGATATCTTCCTCTCGATTACAATCCGAAATGTGTGGAGGGGGGGCTGCCTTTGCGCCTACCATGGAGCGACGTCTGCATGAAATTTTATTGCCACGCAAGGCTCGTCTCTTTTGCTCTACATGTTCAGTTCCATTATTTACAATAACAGTCATGCATAGGAATAAAACATAGTGAGATTATGTAAGGAGTGCATGCAGAATCCAGAGTGATGGTAGCAACATGTGGATAGACCCAAAACCAATAATAGCAGGCAGATAATGGCTTCAGTTAAAAAATACAGATAATGGCTTCTTTACTGTTTGTTTCCCACCCAACATGAAACTCATAGTAGACACCGGAGATTAACCAGACAGTAGATAGATACTATTGATAGCGGCCCCGATATGTGCCCCACAACCATTTAAAAACTCAAGTTTGACCATTAGTTTGGAGCTGACTCAGAGTCTAATCGGTGAACAGGACGATAAAGTAGCATGTAATATTAAGCGATGCATAACGTAAGCAGACACGAAAGAGTGCGACCTCTCTTGCGGACCCGTGTAGTCCTCGAGGTCATCTGCTTGGTAGATGATGGTAATGCAGTTTTCATGGCTGCCAGCGGCGGGGAAGAAGATCTGAGGCGGTGAAAGACAGTCTGGAGGCCGGATCCCTGCTGTGCTGGACCCTTCTGTCGTTGGAGCAGCTGAGCTGGGGTGGACGACGGCGCAGCAGGAGCGGGACAAACCACGCAAGGTTTTCTTTGACAACTATCTGTAAGAGAAGTAATTCTGTAAGGGCTCGTTTGAATTGGAGGATTCCAACAATGCAGGGATAGGAAATAGATAGGAATAGGATAGGAATGCACGTGCAAAATAGAGAATTTAAAAACACAGGATTTCTGCCAATCTGGGTGTTTGATTCACAACAATTGGAAGATCACAGGATGCAAAGAAGCATGGTGAGATTAAGTCAAACCACAAGAAAATGTATGGTTATAATGCTATTATGCTACTATCTCTTAGTCTTGTGCTTCATGAATAGGAATTTGAAAAGGAGGACAAGTGAAAATTAAAGTTCCTATGTTTTTTCTTTCAAGGAGACACTAATGGAACAAATCTGTGTGCTCAGTGGATAATATATATAACATGTAGAGTAAAAAAGAGATGCAACAAGTGTACAACCTCTTTGGCGAAGCCATGTCGATCTCAGCGTGATTGGGTTGGCCGGTGAGGATGCTCCGGCTGACTTTGCTATCGGAGGAGGGGAAGAAGATCTTAGGCGTCTGGAGATGGAGCCCGAGGTACTGCTCCGCTATGATGGAGGGTTTCGTCGTTGGAGCAGCTCCGGTGAGTTGTACGACGCCGAGGCTGAAGCAGGACAAGAGAGACAACGAACAACGTTAACCTGAGTGGAATTCTAATAGCATCTCCAATACATGACGTAAAATACATAACCACAAAGTGCTAGATGTAAAATACATCAGCCGCTCATCTCTGAACTTAACTGTCGAAACTGAATTTTGCTGTCGAAACTGAATTTTGCTGTCGAAACTGAACGCACTAGCAAGGTGAGGCTACACGTTGGTCGACTGACTTTTTCATCTCTGGTCAGTCGATTTTGTAGCCGTTGGATACGAAATTAAGGGCCTGCGGTTCATCTTCAACATCCACCCCCTGAGCCGCCAGCCACCACCGGCCAAACAGCAACCCCCCGCAGCCCGCGGCAGGCGGTGCGCCGCCCCGCCCACCCCGAAAACACTCCCGACCGCCGGTCCGCCGCCGCCCCGGCCATCCCTCTAGCCCCCCCCCC
>NC_057802.1:267638607-267654308 GCF_018294505.1 Triticum aestivum
CGATCCCCACGCCACCGCCCCGTCACCGCCGGCAATCGCCGCCCCCATCCTGAACCCTAAGATAGATAGTGGGGTACCTCTCCGGCGAGCCCCCCTCCCTGCTGCGGCTGGTTCTTCCTTCACCCCGGTGAGCCCTCCCACCCCCTGAAAATCGACTGACCCAAAAGTCGATTCAATCGACTGAAGTGTAGCTAAATCAGAGCAGCATCGCAAGCAAGAGCAAGAGCGAGAGCAGCAGCGCGAGCAAGAGCAATAGCAAGAGCAGACCAGGCAGGGGACCGAGAGCAAGAGCAGAGCAGCAGCGCGAGCGAGAGCTAAAGGAGCAGCAGCTCCTACTGATGTGGACGTCGCCGCCGAGGGAGCGATGCCGTGGAGGAAGTGGCCGGCGACGCCGCCGTGGATGGAGTCGCGCCGTGTCGGCTCGGGACCGAGCGCCGGCGGCACCGTGAGATCGAATCGAGAAGAAAATGCGGCGATTAGTGTACAACCTCTTTGGTGGCGCCGATTAGGCCGGAGCTTCATCCGAGGAAACGGTGATGATGATGCTCTTCCGGTGGTGCAGGTGAAGACGAGGGGAACGTCGGGGCAGCTCCTTGGAGGTGGAGGACGGGGTGGCTAAACCGGCGGGACGATGAGATCGACGACGGATCCTCATCCGGTACGGTGGATGAGGGATGTCGAGGTGTTGCTGTGGACGACATCGTCGGGGAAGAGGCTCCGGCTGGGTGGCGGACGGAGCAGGGTGTGGGGTTTCGTCGCGGGTTTTGGCGGCCTCGGTGTACGAATGGGTGGGCGGATGGGATGGCAGTGGGGAACCATGGCTTAGAGACGCGCTTGTCCGAAATGTGGGGTAAGTTACAAAAGTATCCCCACCGATTTGAGGCGGTTCTTTCGGTTCAGGGGTAGCACGGGCATTTCACGCGTCGGGATTTCATAGGAGGTGGGAGTTTTTGCGCGCGTTGTAATTTCGGAATAGCAAGGCGCGGGTTGAGATGGAGGGAGTTGTCGGAGCACAACGAGACAAAGATATATCTTAAATATTTCGGGCTAACAAGGCGCGGGTTGAAATTTCCGGACAAGCCTAACGTGTACTGTGCCAAATCAATGCGCACTACAAATGTCATTCAAAACTATGAATTCATGTTATGTTCAATTAAATTATTTTGCTACGTGTATAATGCATGCAACCTACTACTCAAATGAACGTTTTAGTGCATTCCAAACGTATATACTACCGCTTCAATATGAACTAAATTTGAATTCGTTTCTCTATTTGAATAAGATCTACAGTAATGATTGTTGTGAAGTCAAAGCATTTGAATTCGTTTCTCTGTTTTAATAAGATCTACAATCATCATTATTGTCAAGTTAAATCATCGTTTGTGTATTATCTTCACAGCACACCACATGATTAGTCTCGAGTTACATATGAACTATGTGTACTATATGAACTCGAACTAGATTTTTTGAATCCACTTTATTTTGATTTCAAATCACATTACATTTCTAGCTCTAGCTAGATCTTCATAATCTAAACCATGTCTCATAGGTATAATGTGTTTATCACATTATGTATGGTGCCCCGCCCCCTACGCCTACAAGTATTTAGATGTGAGTTGCAAACACCACACATTACCACAAATTCAAATAAAATGTGAGAATGTTCGATATATAGTATTGTTTAGATTGTTCGATATTTAGTTGTAAGCTGCAAACGCCACACATTATCACAAATTCAAATAAAATGTGAGATTGTTTGATGTATAGTATGGTTTAGATTGTTCGGCATTTAGCTGTGAGTTGCAAACGCCATGCATTATCACATTATGGTATAACATGTGCACACCACGTGTATCACCGCTATATTCATGCATGCAATGTTTAAAACACTATGATCTCCTATTCAAATATATGAATCCGCTTTCATATCAAATTATGATCTTTGTTAGTCTCTTACACCCACACAATCCTCTAACCTTTGTAGCTACCACTAACTTTCTCTCGTGCATGCACACGCCCTCCTCGCCCTCCCCCTCCCTCGACATTCTATCCACCGGGCACATTCATTTTTTTCTTTAGGTCGTTCTCCCAGAGTCTCCACAACTCCTTTCCGACACACACCGATCGATAAACCTCTCCAGCGATGCCTGCCTACAACATACACACACACCTTCAATCTCCTCCTTTATGTGTCCTTGCCTCGTGTCTCTCATACGGTCAGACACACGTGTAAACTCTCGCCCCTCTTTTCATCGATCTTACAACCGCACACTCCTCCCCCTATCTAGCTAGTAGTTGGGCCTCTCGCACCACCTCCTAGCTCCATTCTCTCTGTCTATCCGTCTCGCTGGGCCTTATTTGCCTCTAACAAATGGACGTACACCGACCGATCTCTCGCTATACATATAGCTAGCTAGGTCCCTATAACTCGTTTTTACCCACACGTCAATCGATCTACCTCATTAGTTGTGTCTCTCCCTTCCTCCGACAAACAACAATTGATCTACCGATCTAGTTAGGTTTGCTTACCAAACACATGGGTCCCCTTCATCATCCATGGATGCGTCCCGACAGATCTATCACGCACAGGCACACACAGAAACACATCCCCACTCTTATTGATAACATTGTAGTTCCACCCTTAGTTTGTCTAGTAGGCCTCTCCCACCATCTTCGAGAAGCAACTCCATCACCCATCCAGCACTCTACCCCTCTCCCTCCCTCTCCCTCCCTCCCTCTCTCCTCTCTCTCTCTGTCCCATCATATTTCCCGTCCTTCAGTTATGTATGGATGTCGATCGATCTCCCTCAAGACATAGCTGGGTCTCTCCTTCTCAACACATATACGAGTTGTTCTACCTCTATAGTTAGGCCTCTGCCTACCCCTCCCCCCACCCCCTCCCCCCCCACACACACCGATACATCGAGCGCTCTAGTCATGTCTCCCTGCCACACACAAACTTGACATGTGCCCTCTAACGTTCCGGTAGGCCAGTCGCCCTATATCTTTGACTTGCACACACACACAATTTCGATGGCTCTCTTCATCGATCTCGCACCCACCCACTTGATCCTCTCTTCGACTCTATCGATAGCTATGACCCCTCCCTCTCTTCTCGTGGATTGCCTGACCCTCTATGTATGATATGGATAGGCCTCCATTTCACACACATTGCATGCAAAATTTTGTTTGAGATGTCATCGACACATATTCCCACAAATAATTCACGAAATCAACCCCCACCCCAAAACAAAAAACACTCACGAACGCGGTTTGTATCTCTCACACACACCCACATAGGTGGGGGACGTGCACGAAGAGAAGAGGTGCATGCACGGCGCACGTACTCCCGTCTCTTTCCCAACCACACCCGCGCGGTACACGGAGGAGCTCATTTCTGTACGAAAAAGGCAGCCCATGTGGTAATTTGGCACGTGTACTGGTTGTCCACTTGGTGGAGGGAGGATCGTCTACCACGGGTGAACAAACAAATTGCGACTTGATGTGTTATCTTAAAAAAAGAGGCAAACCATGTGGGGCCTACCTTAGAGGCAAGGCTCTATACACTGGAGTACTTTTGATGTGTCCCGTCAACTCGCAGAACAAGGAGAAGCTTGCTTAGTACGCCGTCTCCCCCGCCCACGGGCATGGTGGCTCGTAGGATGAGGTGAAGCTTGCTCCACCTTACGCCCACTCCCTCGCCCATGCGCGCGGTGGCTCGCACGACGAGGAGAAAAATTTACTACTCCCTCCGTTTACTCCTCGTCCCTACTACCTTGGTTATAGAGATTATATCATATTGTTTGGAATATATATATGTCCTTTAGTAGATGTCAATATGAACTACTAGTACATACTCCAAACACTGATGTATATAGACGTATTTTAGAGTGTAGATTCACTCATTTTGCTCCGTATGTAGCACTCTCCCTCACCCCTCGACCCTCGCCCACGTGGTGGACGTGCAGCAATTCATTCGGTCTCATATAGCCAGAACGATATATACTACACTACCATTATTGCTCGACTTCCCGAAGAGGCGAAGAGCCAATCGCAAGGTTAATATTTTGGAGATGCCAAGCGCAAGGTTATAGGAGAACGAGTAGTAGGTGCCGCGTCATTTATAAATAAAGTTTTTTTTTCTTTAGTGGCACGTATGCAATATGATAGGTTCATATGGAGAGAAAAGGAAACCGCTCCACTATATACATAGTCAGGACGGGCCAGCCTACACGGTTGCTTGCTAGGGTTGCTCTCTTCACACTCTCTCGCACAAAATGACTGTGGCCACATCTCTAACATCCCGGCGGATCACGTCCGCTTGGGGAAGGGGTGGATGCTTAGTGTAGAAGCGGTGGCCGTCGCCGACGGCGAAAACCCACTGTCGGCACGTCCCGATCAGGGGTCCCCGTCGTTCTCTCTCACAAAGCCGGTGAGGTTGCCTTCATCCCTTGCTCACTGCCGCGACGTGGGCAGTTGCCGCCTCCCGTCGCCCTCCTCAAGGTTGTGCTACGTCCCTCAGGTACAACTCCCTTTACAGCCGGCTTGCACCACTGCTCCAGCTGCCCACATCACTCCCTGTGGATATTTCTCTACTTCTTTGCCCCGCACATACCTCTACTGGCTTCTACGTACTGTATTTGTGATGAGTTTATGTCTCATCAACTAGTCCCAGTAATCTTATTCTAATCACGCTTCTTCAATTTCTTTGCCACAGGGATGCTCATCTCGATTTTGGTGAAACTGCACAAAATGATCCGATGGTCATAAGGTTGCAAACTTCAGTTATTAGGAAGCTCGAACGTTGCCAGCAAATTGAAGCCTGGTCAGGGTTCATGGTTCAAGGGCTAGGGACTGCATGGATCGTTTTTTTCTTTAGCTGCCTCTGTTCCAAAATAAGTGTCAACTTTAGTAGTAGTACAAATTTGTACTAAAGTTTGCACAAAGTTGAGACACTTATTTTGGAACGGAGGGAGTACATATTTGCTATGATCTGTCAATCATTGAGATGCAATAGCATGCATGTTAGTCTCCTTTGTATTTGATGAAATGTTGCAACGGGCAACCTTGGGCGCAAGATACATGTAACAGAAGCTGGAAGCTTCATAGCATTGTACAAATTTATCTCGCTGATAAATTACAGTACGTACTATACTAGTACTTCCTCCGTTCCTAAATATAAGTCTTTGTAGAGATTTCACCATGAACCACATGCGGATGTATATAGATGCATTTTAAGTGTAGATTCATTCATTTTGTTCCGTATGTAGTGGAATCTCTACAAAGACTTATCTACTAGTAATAGCTAGCCCCCGCTACTAGGAATTCTCTATCCTCTCCTTGAGCCACATCATCAAAATTGATGTAGCCATTCGATGAAGTAAATCAGTCCATAATAGCCGTCTGATCTAGACGTTGAGAGGCTCCGCACTAAGCCACATGCAAGCATGCAGAAATACCGTGGCACATGCATGTGAGTGGGTTTTAAATCACATCAACATGTCTGCATGCAAGCATGCACTGGTAGCATGCATGTAAGTGAGCTTTTAAGTCCCATTAACATGTCAAAAAGAAAATTATAATCCCATTATGCAGTAGAAGTTGGCTGATCTTTTTTCCTTACGTGGGATGATCTAAATGATGATGGGAATTTATTTTGTTTGGCTACCACATTTGTCATGCGGTTATAGAGTTTTTTTAGTTCTATGAAATCGATAATTTTGCGCAGAGAGATATACCGCTGTTCTGCGGCAACGCGCGGGGACTCATCTAGTAATATTTAGTAACGGAGGGAGTACTATGTAAAGATTTAGGTGTCGCACGGTGATAGTGTGAGGTGGGCCATGTAATCACTGAGCCTGCGTGTTTTCACTGCTCTTGCACGCCTCCGCTGTAAGAATGGAGAAAATTGTAATCTAGTAGTAGTACCTCCTTTCGCCGAAAGCGTGGGACATCCAGCAGTCCTACCACCTCAGTAATAAAGACCAATGAGCCGTCAAATCACATAGACCCAGCCGTAAGTTGGACAGACGAAGCAACCATCACTCTTGCGCCAGTGAGAGGTCGCGTCCGCTCTACCCGGGCATGAATGCGGCACCGATTCTTTGGAGCGGCGCTGACCGTTTCGGGCAGGAAGCGCGCGCGGGCGATGGAGGGGCTTTGGGTGGGCCAGGCTGGTCAGGAGCGGGCGTGGCAACTATACGCATGTCCCTACCGGACACGCGTGGAAACGAGAGGATGCACCGACTCTAGCGGCTAAAATCGTACACTACACAACATCTCTCTGTAGGAGTAGGTCGATCTGTCGCTCTCTCTAACACACACATGCTGTTAAACACACACACACACACACGCACGCACCTTGGTCCCGTTGCACCTTCTAACGTGACTTATTACACCTAGACGGAGGGAGTAGTAAGTATACGAGATACGGTGGCACACTGACTTAAGTCGAATACAAGTGCCCAAAATTTGGGTGCATGTTATAATAAGGATTCACTTAAAATAGTACGTGAGCGAACAGGGGGATCAATTGGACAGTGTTCCCGAGCAGTAGCGAGATGTGTGAGGTAAGATACACCGCTGGCGCTTTTAATTTTTCTTATTAATTTGTTTGTTTCACCCTCTGACTGGTGGGACCCAACGTGCTACGTGGAGAGAGGTAAGGTGACTAAGGCTGCATTATTTCTGCACCACTGTGGATAGTCTTACCACGAAAGCCACATGACACGATTATGATTGAAATCCCAATGACTCCCACACACACAAAAAACACGGCATGCTTGTCACACGAATGCAGGAATGTATAAAATGTTATTTCCCTCTCGTTGAACATAACGGGAGGGTTGTGTAGCTGGTTAGCCTGTTCGCTCATCAAACTTGAGGTCTCGGGTTCGATAACTACACTTGAGCATAATTTGTGCCAAGAGGATTCTTTGACTGGTCAAAATGTTTTCTAGGGTTTGCACGCTTCACACTCTCTCTCCAGTATATATATACACGCTGGAGCCTCAGCGCTTGTAGTTGCTCTCTTCACACTCTCTCTCCCTCTCCCGCTGGAGCCTCAGTGCTTGTAGTTGCTCTCTTCACACACTCTCGCCCTCTCCCGCTGGAGCCTCAGCGCTTGTAGTTGCTCTCTTCACACTCTCTCGCCCTCTCCAGATCTAAACAAGACTTCGTTGGCCTCTCTCTCCCCTCACTGCTGCTCAAAGAGCCGGCAGGATCCGTCCGCCGGGAAGGGAAGGAGGCTTAACGCTGTCGCCATCGGCGAGGGACTACCGGCGCAGCTGTTCACTTTCCACCCAATGGCGGCGAGGGAGGGCCTCCGACCCCTTCTTCTTCACCGCCGTCCCGTCGCCCACCGAACCACGCCCCAAGTACCTTAAGGTATAATTTACTTACTCCACATGCATTGCTCTAGCTGCATGTATACCATGAATCTAGGACGTGGTTCAAAGAGGAAAGAAGTGGGCGAAAGTAGTGGGAAAAGTTGTATATAGCATGAATCTAGGACGTGGTTCAAAGAGGAAATGAAGGGGGAAAGTTGTATAGCATGAATCTAGGACGTGGTTCAAAGAGGAAAGGAATGGGGGAAAGTTGTATCGCATAAATCTAGGACGTGGTTCAAAGAGGAAAGGAAGGGGCGAAAGTACTAGTTCAAAAAGGAAAGGAAGGGACAAGGCTGTAGAGTTTGAGCAGGACTAGATTTGCTGCGCTCACATAGGGAAAGGTGTCTAAAGATAACAAAACTGGGACCAACACAAATATGCTCCTTGGTTGTTTGTTCTTTGTTGCAACAGACTGTGCATGACCACAGTACATCGGTAGATGCACATGGTGCTGGTGCGTCCACTATCCCGTGCAACTCATTAGCTGTTGTTAATCTAAGGCCCTGTTTGGTTAAAAACTCCCTAGTCCCTACCTGCTTGGTTCCAGGGACTAAACATGGACTAGAGGTTATTAAATGACATGCTAAAAGACCATGTTACCCCTAGTAATGAACTAATAGAGACAAGGTGCGATGCATGGCAGGGGCAACTGTTGGAAAAAGTCCCAAAAAGACTCCCTCGGGGTCTTCTTTCTTTAGTCCCAAATGCCCACTTTTAGTCCCTAAAAGTCCCTCCTGTTTGGTTTAGATGGGACTGACACGGAGGTTTTTTTAGTCCCTACACCAAAATGTCCCTGTAAACAAACACCCTCTAATAATGCCGCTGGAAAATTGATGCAATGCCACAGTTAAAAGCAAATGACATGTTTAACAAATTTTATTGTTAATATAATCTCTATGTTAATATTAATCAATGCCACCGTTTGAGAAATGCTACTGTCTTGCTTTCTTTCCCATTTAGATAAGGTAGATGCTTCTTTTTGTTGGCTTCTGTGTCATCCACCGTTATTGACAACTAATTGTTTCCTTTGCACCTCTGTGTAAACAGGGTTATCTACTTCACCTCGTTGCCATTGTGACCTTTTGTTGCACTGCACAAAACACTTCTGTTTTAAGAGTGTTTGTGCAGTTCAACCAAAATGTCACACCGACAACGTTGCTTGATTGCTTGATCTTAGTTGAACTGCACAAGAGGAGATCTTCCTATCCGTTAAGGTGAATTTGGTTCAGATCTTCTTCTTGTGAGTTGTTTGAATTCCGCATCATGAGAGGTCAGTACTATCCTTCTTTCACATGATTCTGCAGTGTGCTTTCATATGTTGTGCTACTTGTACGATGATGTTGCTTGATTTTAGTGAACTGCACAAATGGAGACAAGACTTCCAATCTATATGTGCACCGTAATATCCCATTGAGGTAAGATAAGGATATTTCACAAGGAGCAGTTGAAGGATGGTTACATTACTCCCCACAAGACCAAACTAACTTCAGCTCAGAAGGACTGACAAATCTCCATTTTTTTGCTGTGATGCGCGAGTACAATGTTGTTCTAGGATTCTTTCTGGTGAGTTCCATTTTTCTAAAAGTGTGCTCTACATGGACCATGTATGTGCCTGTTGAAACTGTCAATTCATAGTACAGTTTGCTTTATACTAATCACTTTTTTGTATTTGTGCAAACAGGGGTGCTCAGCTTGATTTCAATGGGAACTGCACAAATTGTTCATGAATACATCGAATCATTCATGTCCACCACAAGAAAGGAGGTGCCGATAAGTTCAAGGCATTGCAACATATAAGGGCGAAATCATACAAGCTACGCGTGAATTTGGTTGATTTTGGTGGAACTGCACAAAAAGAACAGCTGGTTTATTTAGCACGAGGTGCCATGTCAATGTCCGAACTGATGGCAAACCCTGCCCATTCCACAATCGTAGGCATTTGATATTTTGGAATGGGACAACCTTGTCAAATTTTGCTCATTGATTTTAGCAAGACATGCGTTTGATATTTTCGAATGGGACACCCTTTGCTGTCAGCAGCGTCGATCAATTTTTTCTTTATTCTTTAGTTGTGAAGTAAATATTGCCTCTGACATGTGAGTAGCTAAGATGCATAATCATCGATTGTTTTGAATGTTCTCTATGAATTGCCAGGCCTGTGTGTTTGATTGCAATGTATAGAAACGCTAAAAAACTGCTCAAACTCTTTGTACTCCTTCTGTTCCTTTTTACTTCGCACATTGTGAAAGTGCATACTTTTTTGTATAAGATTGGTCAAAGTAGAGATACTTTGACTGCAGACAAAACTTGTATGCAGACTAGAAAGGACCGGAGGGAGTACATGTGAAACTGCTGCAAACGAGGTGATCACCCTAGGAATAATGCTAGTATGTATTGTTTTGCGTGTTCATCCAATGCCAGTGATACAGGAATTCGAACTAATCGAAATAAATTCATTCATACACGGTCGGATTTCATATAAACATGTCGGATTTCATTACATTTCATACATTCTTCAACTAAAAAGGGGTGCGCTGGAGGAATAATTAATTAACCGAAGCTACCCACATGTGTCCCGCTGAGCCGAACAGAAGCTTCAGTGACTTAACTGCAGGTGCAGTTGCGTAACTGACATGTGGCCTGTTGGGCCCACGTGACAGTCAACCAACTGCACCATCAGTTAAGTAGAAGCAGTGTTCTTCTCCAGCGCAGCTCTCTGACTCCACGTCGCCGCCAAGAAGCTAACCGGCCGTCAATGGTTAACCCGCCTAGCTTGGCTTCAACCGGAGGGTAGCAGCGGTGGCCTTACTTGCACCCGAGCGGCGGCGACCTAGTGTGTTCTACTCTTCCTTGTTTTGTGTGTGGCGCGGCCTCGTTGGCAGCGGGGCGGGGCCTCGGCGGAGCCGGCAATGTCCTCTGTCTCATTGCCGGCGGGCGGTGCCTCAGCGGAGCGGTGGAAATCCTCCCCCATGTTGCCGGCAGGGTGGGGCCTCGGCTGAGCCGGCGATGTCCTCTGCCTCGTTGTTGGCGGGGCGGGGCCTCGGCGGAGCCGGCGGTGTCCTCTGCCTCGTTGTTGGCACCGCGGGGCCTCGGCGGAGCATGGCCTCATCGACGCCAGCGGAGCGGGGACTCGTCGGAGCCGGCATTGTCCTCTGCCTCGTCCTCGGCCTCGCCAAACAGCGCCTCGCCCGCTTCATCGCCCTCTTTGCTAGCCTCTTTGTAGGCGGCCGCAGCCTCTGCCACCCGCATGCGGTACTGCCAGTGCTCGAGGCGGCCCTTGCGGGCGGAGCGGTACGAGTCGAGCAGTGCCTCCTGCTCCGCCCGCTCCGCAGCGATCCGCTCCTCCGCCTGCAGGTGCTCCTGGAGGAGATTGTGGTTGTAGGCGGCGTCGGCCTGCGCCTCCCGGAACAGCTCCTCACGCATCTGCCTCACCCTGTCCATATATTGGGCACGGGCCTCGCCGATGGTCATGGTGCAATGCACCGGCGAGGATGGCGCGGAGGAGGGGGTTGGCGCCGGATCGTCGACTACCATGTTCTCCATTGGGATGTTCTCGTCCTCCGGCTGCCTGCCGGCCAGCCGGTCGGCAGCAATGGCTGCCATCTCCTTGTGGTTCGTCGTCCGCCCGTCCCGAAGAGCGCTGGAGCGCGAGGAAGCCATGGTGGGCAGTAGTGGTGTGGACAGGAGAAAGGGAACAGATACGGATGACTGCGGCTATGGCCGGCGCAGCAGTTTATATAGCGATGGTGGGCGGGCGGAGGGACGGACGTGTGGCGCCGAAGTAGCCGCCTCGGCAACGGCGTATCATTAATGTGGGCGGTAGATGGAAGGACGAACGGCACTTGTGTCGTTTGAAGGCAGAGCAATCTCCTGCACCGGGAAGCGGGGCGGGCGGCGCTGACTATTTCGGGCGGAAAGCGCGTGCAGGCGAGGAGATGACTTTACTTGGAGAGGATGACAATGGGGACCCACCAGGTCCATAGCCTCACGTACGCAAGTGCCTCCTTATTTTATATATATATATATATATATATATATATATATATATATATATATAACTATAATTTATTTTGCTTCCTCCTGGTTTCCTGAAATCACGGTCCCACACCATTGTCAACCTATGTAGTAGTCAATAAACGAGAGAATTGCACAAGAAGCGGCCGACAGCTGGGACCAAGCAGCTCGAGCAGTATTTCTGTTTTTGAGGTGTGAGCACTGCAGAGTTTTTCAATGTTTAGCGTAGATATTAATTTTTCTCCTCTGAACAACAACGAAAACATCGCTGCAGGTATTAACTGGGCGAGCTGTGGCCCGTCTAGCCCAGGCCAGCTATCCAGCCCAGATATTAATATTTTTCAAGCTGAAAATGGCTAGCCCAGCTATACTTTTTTTAGGAATACCCAGGCAAGGTCAAGTTGTTATTCTCTGCCCCGCTGGGCTGCAAATCTTTCCTAGGAGGGATGCATTAGGCTTAACAAGAAAATGGGCTTTAAGAAGTAATAAATGGGATGTAATTATAAAAAATTGGGCAGTAACTATAAAAAAATGCACCAAACACGTGATTACTTTATAAAATATTATTTTTGGATATTGAAAATTTTAATTTCATTAATTGTTGCGAGCGCAATGTTTCGTTGGATTTTTACGTAATATAAATTTATATTGAAATTGTATTTAATCTGACTAGAAATTTCGGGATAAAAATATTTCGGATCCCATCAAAGTGGGAAATTTTATTGAATTCTGTTTTGAACGGTTGGTTGAAATGGGCTGTACTTTTAACAAACTGTAAATGGGCTGTAGTAAATTCCATTAGAATTCAAAAATGGGCTACACATTCTTACAACTCTCAAATGGGCTATAAGTTCTCTGCCACACACTTCTGGCCTTACTAAGTCGACGCGTCCCCTAAAAAAACAGAGTTGACGCGTATGCAAGGCTTTGTCAACTTATAGTCAACACACGGTTTTAGCAGCAGTGGCCGTTGGATGTCCATCCAACGGATGCCGTGCTTCTTCTTCAATCTCGGATATTCTAGCTTCACCCGCCCAAAAAATGATTCCTCCCCCTGACATCTGGGGCGCACCGTTTCGGAAGCTGACCTGTGGGCCTACTAAGCTGATCTGCATGCATTCAAAAAAAAGTTGACGTACCAAGGGCTTTGTCATCTTAGTCAATATAAACGATTCTAGCTGCAGTGACTGTACGATGTCCATCCAACGGCCGTTGTGCTTCTTCAACCTCTGGTCTTCTTGCTCCAGCCGCCCAAAGCAGCGCCGGTCGTGCCGCCTGCTCCTGCCTCCCGTGGCCGGCTGTGCTGCCGCGGAGGCCTCACCGCCCCCTACTACTCTCACCGCTGGCCAGGCCATCCCTCCACTCACCCACACCCCCTGGTATTCTGCGGCGACGGCAGCCTCACACCGCAGCCGAACCAGTGAACGCTCGTACTCCTCTCCGAGTGGGCATCCACTACCGCGTCTTGCCCGGCTCCGTGTCGTCCCCTTCCTAGGCCTCGCCGTCATCCACCGCCGTGGTGCTCTCGGCGCGGCATGGTCAATGTGGTCGACGACCGACTTCCATCGGAAGAGTACTGTACGTGGAGAGGCTGACAGCTGGGTCCACGGCAGCCGCAAGGAAGTGCCTCCTTATTATGCGGAAAATAATTATTCCTCCACCTGACAGCGAGGACCCACCAGACAGGCCACCAGTATTTTGCGAAATAAATCATTTCCCCCTGACTGCTGGGACCCACCGGATGGGCCACCGTATTTCGTGAAAAAAAAACATTCCCCCCGCTGTCAGCTCGGACCCACCGGAAGTGCCTCCTTATTACGCACAAAAAAATGAATACTCCCCCAGCTAGCTGGGACCCACCTTGGTGGGAGGCTGACTTGTGGGCCTACTAAGTTGACGGGGACGAAGGGCTTTGTCAACTTAGTCAATATGACCGATTCTAGCTCCAGTGACCGTACGATGTCCATCCAACGGCCGTAGTGCTTCTTCAACCTCTGGTCTTCTTGCTCCAGCCGCCCAAAGCAGCGCCGGTCGTGCCGCATGCTCCCGCCTCCCATGGCCGGCTGTGCTGCCGCAGAGGCCTCACCGCCCCCTACTATTCCCACCGCTGGCCAGGCCCTGCGGCGACGGCAGCCTCACACCGCAGCCGAACCAGTGAACCCTCGTACTCCTCTCCGCGCGGGCTTCCACTGCCGCGTCTTCCCCGGCACCGCGTCGTCCCCTTCCTAGGCCTCGCCGTCGTCCACCGCCGTGGTGCTCTCCGCGCAGCGTGGTCAACGTGGTCAAGGAACGACTTCCATCGGAAGAGTACTGTACGTGGAGAGGCTGACAGCTGGGTCCACGGCCACAGCCCAGTTTTTTTCTGATTTGCCAAGTAAGTCCCTTTGTCAGGCCTGTTGGGCTGCAAATCTTTCAAGACGAGGAGAGCTTTCATTCGGCTGGCCGAGAAAATGGCCCATCAGTAATGAGAAATGGGCTGTACATTTTTAAAACACATCAAACCGGCAATTAGTTTCAAATATCTTTTTTTTCATTTCAAGATTTTAAATTACATTAATTTTTATGCGTGGACAATTTGTTGGATTTTATATTGATATACATTTATTTTTAATATCAGTTTGAATGTGAGTTGAAATTTCGGATTAAAAACAGTTCGGACCGCACCAAAATATTCAAAATTTCGTATAATTTTTTAGTCGTGGCCACAATATGGGCTGTAATGCTAACAAAAAGAATATGGGCTCCAAAAAAACCTTAAGAATTAGCAAATGGGCTGTAAATTATTAGAAATAATGGCAGATGGGCTGTATGCTATTTTCCACAGATTTTAGGCTTTCCTAAAAAAAAGGTTGATGCACAAGCACTGACTGTTGGATGTCCATCCAACGGCCGCCGTGCTTCTTCAATCTCTGCTCTTCCTGCTCCAGCCGCTCAAACAAGCGCCGGCGGGACTACCTGCTCCCTCCTTCCCGCGGCCGGCTATGCTGCCACGCAGGCCTCACCGCCCCACCATACTCCCATCGCTGGCCTAGCCATCCCTCTACTCACCCACACCTGCTGTTATTCTCCGGCGACGACAGACGAACCAGTAAACCCTCGTACAGTCGTACTCCCCTCCACGTGGGAAACAACTGCCGAGTCTTCCCTGCCTCCGTGTCATCCCCTTCCTAGGCCTCGCCGTCGTCCACCGCCGTGGTGCTCTCGGCGCGGCGTGGTCAATGTGGTCAATGACCGACTTCCATCGGAAGAGTACTGTGCGTGGAGACGCTGACAGCTGGGTCCACGGCCGCAGCAAGGAAGTGCCTCCTTATTACGCGCAAAATAATTATTCCTCCACCTGACAGCGGGGACCCACCGGACGGGCCACCGTATTTCACAAAAAAAACGTTTCCCCCCTGACTGCTGGGACCCACCAGCTACACCTTCGCACGCAAGGAAGTGCGTCCGGGCAAAAAAAACAAAATGATTCGCCCCCTGACTGCTGGGACCCACCAGCTACATCTTCGCACGCAAGGAAGTGCCTGACAGTCGGGACCGACCTGGTCGAAGCGTACGTAGCGTTGTCATTCTGGTCGCGAACGTGTACGTACATATATACTGGTGGATGTAGAGGCGCGCACGTGTCGTAGTAGAGGCGCACACGTAGCATGTACACGTACGTACAGCGGCCAGGGTGCAAGAAAGAAAATACGGCCACGTATGTGTACATACGGGCGGGGTCTCGAACGCCTACTCGCGCATATGTACGGCGAGGGCTCGTTGACATGGCTGGGTCGGAACGGAGAAACATCGTCGTCGTCGTGTTCATGGGGAGGGAACGGAACGCGTCGTGTTCATGGGGAGGCAACGAAATGCGTCGTGTTCATCGGGAGGCAACGGAACGCGTGGGAGCCAACCGGCTGGGTCGGAACGGAATGTGTGGTCGTGTTCATCGGGAGGGCTTGGATGGAACAGGCGATGGAAACGAGGCCTGGTGTACTGCACAACGGAGCAAACGGACCTCCTTGTTCGGAACGGGGTCCTGTTGATCGAGAGGGGTGTGGCGTACCGCAAAACGGAGGAAACGGACCTCCTACGGTCGAAACGGGGGTCCTGTTGATCGGGAGGGGTGTGGCGTACCGCAAAACGGACGAAACGGACCTCCTACGGTCGAAACGGGGGTCCTGTTGATCGGGAGGGGTGTGGCGTACCGCAAAACGGACGAAATGGACCTCCTACGGTCGAAACGGGGGTCCTGTTCATGGGAGGGGTGTGGCGTACCGCAAAACGAGACTCCACGAGATACTGTTCATCTCCACC